>NC_142838.1:308030-611060 GCF_061612785.1 Hesperophylax consimilis | reverse complement strand
CTTCTTTTGTTTTGTTTTGAAAGGCTACTTTTGATCCATCCCTCAAATGCTTGGTCACACACACCTATACAGGAACAGTGTGGTGTGGTGTACCTACACAGTGTAGAGTGCATACTCGGCGCATGTGAGAGCTGTTAGCTCACATAGCTAATGACCGCAATTCTCTGCCCGTGCACTGCATACGTATATATACCTCTAGTCTATAGTCTCTCTCAGCCACGGAAGTGTATTGGTGCGAGAAAAATGTAAATAAGCCTTCCGAGAGCTACGTCAGTCACTTGCATCAACTAAATAGCTTTTTATCTTTAATCTGTTCATTATTTCACAACTTTTATACCTCATTGAGATTGCGTTTCTTGATATTTATTTATTTATTTATTATTACACGCCCTAATGGGCTTTTATACACTACACGGTTTAATAGTTGAGTATCACAGCTATTATAAATTCTACAAAATCAAAACAATAAAGGAAACATAATACAACGAAAAAAGAAAAAAAATATTAAATGTTACAACAAAAGCATATAATAAAATAAGATACATTAGTAAAAATGATAAGAAGTCTCTCATAAATAGATATTCAAAATAAAAATAAAAATATATATATTGCGGAAATTATAGATTTCTATTTGTGTCTCGATATATAAAAGAATTGAAATAAACAATATTTATATTGATTATTTTTAAGATGAAATATATCTCCCAGATCAGAATATTTATTTCCAAGACTGCGAAGTCTTGGAATCAGGGAATTTTGAAAAGACAGTGTCCTGGTGTTGTAAAAATAAAAGGGTAGTAAATTTCGGCAAGATCTTTTGGGTATGTGGATGCTGATTAATTGGAGTAACTCAGGATAGTCAATTTTGTAATGAAGTATTTTATGTAGTACTATTAAATCTGTGTTTATTCTTCTTTCTGAAAGTTTTAATAGGAACAATTTATCTAGTAAGTAGTTATAATCAATGTTTTCTACAGGAATATGCAATTTATAGTTTATATACTTCAGGAACTTATGTTGAATCTTTTCAATGTTATCGGAATGAATGTTGTAAAAGGGAGACCATAACGCAGAATTATACTCTAGTTGGCATCTAACAAGGGTTTTGTACAACATGATAAATGTGCCTAAATTATTGAAGTCTTTTGAAACTCTCAAAACAAATCCAAGAGTCTTAAGAGCCTTATTGATAATGTTATTAATATGATACACAAAAGTTAGTTTGCTATCGAACAGAAGGAATAATACCGCACAATATTTTAGTGCAATAAAAAAGGGTGCAACTATAAGCCTCTATTCTCATATAAAATTTCCAATCACCATACGAACGCTCAATGCTCTATCAATCAAATAAAAAATAAGAGAAATGAATATATTTAAAACTAAAGTAAAAACATAGCAGAGAACAGAGTGATAATTAATTTGCAAACATAATGAAAATACAATGCAAAGACAACTCAGACTAAATACAAACATTTTAAAACTACAAGAACTTTGGTGAGGAAGACTGTGAAAACTGAGACGTATTCTAATAATATTATGCTTTGTACTTGCCGTAAAACTAAAAAACTGCACATGCATCAGGGACCTTACCATAGAGAATATCTCATTCAGACGAGATGGAAAAAGCTGTCAGTTTGTGGTTTGATGTTTTAATGAAAATAAAATATACTTACATATTTCGTGGTTATAATCATAGTTATTGTTTTAAATTGTAAAATATGATAAAATATTCATAACGGACACAGGAAAAATTTCAAATTAACGAAATGTTTGTTTTTCAAATGTTGCCTCAGATTTAATAAATAATAATCCCTCATTTCAAAACAATATACCTAAACCCACCTAAATGGACATGAACTCTGAAAATAGCCAATGGTCCAAATGAATTGAACTACATCATAATCAAGTTTATTAAATATAGCCAATGGTCCAGATGAATTGAGCTGCATTAAAATAAAGTATATTAAACATAGCCAATGGTCCAGATGAATTGAGCTGCATCACAATCAACACATTTCCATGCCTTTGCAACATATTTTTAATTCCTGGTTTGAAAAAAAAACACAAAAAAACAAACAAAAATTGTAATAAACTTAACAGCCACAGACCAATACCGATGATATTCCAACCAGCTCTTGGTACAGATGATGCTATATTTAATGTAACATAAAATATGCACTCAATTCTTAACTCAAATATGAAAAGTTTAATAATATTTTTAATCCTGAAAAAGGCATTCAGTACCGTTAATCATAATACCCTTATTAGAAAAATGAATTGACAATTATTGTCTATTTATGATATTTATTTCATCATAGACAATATGTGAAACAATGGGTTCCACAAGGAATAGTTATAGGCCCGTTATTGTTCCTAATTTATATTAATGACCAATGTAATATTAGTATTCCGGGAAAGTTACTGTCATATAATTTCTGAGATTCCTCTACCTGAGGGAGTATGGCTACTACCCGTGGCTCTATCCTACTGACTTTCTCTTGGGCATGCTCGGTATGAACCATCTACGGGTCAGAAGAGATGTGCATATTGTATCACACTTCTTCAAACTGATTCGTAGATGGTTTGAAAATCCGACTATCATGGAGAGTATTAATCTCTATGTTCCTGATGGTTATCTCCGTCACCGACAACATAGACTGTTTTATCTCCCGGCCTGCAGGACTAACTTGCCAATGGTCATGCCGGTGGGGAGAGCAGTTTTGCTGTTGAACAGAATCAATTCGGATATCGACATATTTAGCATCGGTGAAGCTGCCTTTAAAAGGCAAGCTCTATTGATGATGGTATAGTTGATACACCGCTTACTTATTATGTAATACCATTTTACAAATGTACTTAAAAACGAAATAAAATGTACTTTTGTAATGTTTTTAAAGGAATAAACTAATTGAATTGAATTGAAATATACGCTGACGACCCTGCAATCACAATTTATGGTAAATTCTCTGACGAAGTCTTTGAAAATGCATTTTTTAATTTTTTTTTTATTGCCGGTAACCGGGTCGTTTATTGACATCAATGATTATTTACAAATCATGTCACAACCCGACTCACTAGACAATATCTGTTCTAAAATAAATAAATGGTCTTTCTTGTCAAAGAATCGCTCAACCAAAACCTTCTAACTCGGAACTGTGAAAAACTATTTATATTCCATTCTATATTACCAAAAGGGAGGCAGACCTCGCTAACCTACTTATAAGATTTAACAATAATATTTCTCTGCCACACTCTTTCATGCTCTAACTGTCCAGAAATTAATTCGGGAAATATGGACAAATCAAGTAGAAAAGCTTGTCAGCAAACTTAGGCTTACAAACTTACATTTTTAATAGTTTATATAGTTCATATTACAAAAAATGATATTGGTGTATGACGCATTAGTGAAATCACCAATATCTTATGGAATAATTGGATGGGGGTATTTATAGTACCCATATTAACAACCTTACTAATAAACGTGGTTTAAATATTATAAGGTCAGAACGCTCCTTCGTCTAAGCTTTTACCAAGCAAATTTCAGAATGGAGTTGTGCACCTTACAATGAATGAAGAAGGTTGCGGGCGGGCGAAGCGAACTGAACACCACCTGAACAACACCAATAGAAGGCGGCGGTTGGTGGGGTGAGGAGGGAAAGCGAGTCAGTGTGTCACTCTGCTATACGATTTAGGGTTGCCACACAAATAATACTACTTTAGGTTATATCTTTACAAAAATAAACTACATCTGAATAAATCAAAATAATATAATATAATTCATTAGTAAAAAGCATTTACTCTGTGGCTTGTCATAATTACAATATAAACACATAAATTTTCTCTGTGGCTTGCCATAATTACAATATAAACATATAGATTTGATTTAAAACACTTTATTTTAACACTCTGCTCGGCCACTTTCAGAAGTGTCCTTACTCCATTAAAAGATTATTAAAAATAAAATATTACAATTAGCCAAAATATACTGGTAATTGTCAGTTTAAACACATATTTTGGACAGATACGTATTAATTTGCATACTACGAAACTACAAAATTGTCTACAAAAAATAAAAAATGAATAAAACAAAAGTAAGAACAGAGTGGTAATCAATTTGGCAAACATTATGAAGACAATGTAAAGACTAGAAATTTAATACAAACATTATAAAGACAATGTAAAGCCTGGAAACTTGACACAAACATTATGAAGACAATGTAAAGACTGGAAACTTAACACAAACATTCTGAAGACAACTAAAATACTAGGAACAAGAAAAAACATTATAAAAACTGCAGGCTTTCTCGGAACAGTACCTAATGCACAGTGAGGAGGACTTTGAAAGCATTGAATTTATTTTTACATTTTGCCTTATACTTACATAATGTCCCTACATAGTCATAGAAACTAATACAAACAAAACACAATACGCAGAATCGTTTTTCGTATTATTTGCACTAATCATCTATGTATATTGTAAACATCTGTAAACTGTATGTACTAGTATAGAAATAAATAAATAAAATACGGAGCATATAAAAATATTAGTAAATGATGGAGAAGAATAAAATTATTGAAAACTGTTACCGTTAATTCCAAGTCGAGTTTTCATTTCGCTAGTTATTACTGCATTCTATTCGATTTAATTAAAGTTTATAATTAAATGGTCTCATTTATTAAAATGGTGATTTGCAATATAATTACGGTTAGAGTTACGAGATAAAAATAATAATTGTTCGTGAAAAATGTTTACACATCACCAATGATGAGTTTGTAATAATTTTCCAGTCATTTTGTACAATCTCCTGCCGATTTCATTGTACATTTAGGTGATGGAAAGCGTCACACACCCACCGGCCACACACCGGCCACACACCGGCCACACACCGGCCACACACCGGCCACACACCGGCCACACACCGGCCACACACACACAAATACGCGAGTAGTTTATTATCTTTCACCATCTAAATAAGTAAGAATTCAAAGTCAACGGTTGAAAACGTTTCTATAGATGATTCACCACCAAAACCACATCGGGTTCAATTTTGAGGTTTGAAGAAAGTGTTTCAAGAAGAAATCGTATTTTGTACGAGTTTATACTTGTTTATACTTGCGGCCGAAATGTTATTATTTATTACAATAATCGCGAATAGCAATCGCTATTGCTATTAGCTATGTGTGTAGAATGGAAACAGATAAGGCCCGCCGAGAGCAGAAGAAAGTTGCCGATCGGGTTTATCCGCCTCGCGCAGATAATGGTACTCGTATCAAGGCCATTGGGCTGATTCCACCGAGCGATTCCGGGCTATTTCATATTTACTGCTATATTTAGGTGAAAGTTTAATTATTAAACCTATGTAATGCGTCGGGCATGCGTTTGGTGTAAGAGGGGAAGGAGAAGTACCGGAAGGATTAAGCAGATCTGATGAAGAGAGAAGAGCTGAAGATATTGGTGCAAAGACGGAAGAGGAGAATTATTGAACATGAGATTGCTCGTTTTAATGTGAGAGCAGATGCACGTGTTACAAGAAGACGCATTTGAGTGTTAGAGGAACTTACTAACTATAAAAAATCTGAAGATGTCTGTAAAATATGACTTGCAGATTCATAAAACCGGCATTGGATTAAGTACGGAGGTACCTAGAAACGAATTGAGCTTTATGGTTTATTTGGATTTAAGTTAAGCATTTTAGATACACTCCAGCGTGTTAAGCGATGGAAGACAATGCTCCAAAGGTACTTTTGTATTACGCTTGATACGGTCACGATTCGTTACACATGGTAACAAACTTAATGCTGTGTAAATCTAAAACAATTTATGCAACTTCACAAAGAGATAATTGACGGTGATTTCTCCGCATAAGGTGAAACTTGCAATTTCATTTTTGTCATTAAAGCCGCTTCCTCAAATTGTATTACACAATGGCTGATTGTTTGAGGACACTTTGGTATGGTGAAATGTCCATGCATTGTCGTACGACGGCACACGAAGATTACCGCGTCTTCGAGGCGTATCGCACTTATAAGTAACAATTGACAAACAACCACGTCTGTGTCTGTGGCATCATCGTCGTCCGAATTCCTTCCGATCGCTCGCCGGTCGCCTCGGCTGCGATTGCCACTGATATGCCATCGCAACTGTCCCATATCTTCGTTCTCTATATCGCGCTTTCTAGCTAGCGGAGAGTGGGTACCTGGATTACATTCGCGGCACTTATTCTAGTAATCCAGTGGATATATTCCCTTAATCTTACATGATATTATGGAAGCAGACTGCAGTCATTCGTTTTACAAAAAATGAAATATAGTTTTGAGATGGTCAATTCTTAGAAAGACATTGCATATAATTCTATTTCAGATCTCCATACGTTTTGAATTCAGATTTTCAACTGAGTTAATATATTAATGGAGTTGTAATTTTTTATTGAGATTGTAATTGTATTTATTAATTTAAATGCCCTGATGGGCTTTTACATGATTTACTGGATAATATAGTGACTACAAAAGGTTATTCTTATTAAAACCACAATAACAAAATAAATGACCAAAAACTAAAAAAAAGAACATAATACATGGTACATATAATTTTCCATTTGAATGTACATAATATAAGAAAAAAGAAAAAATAAATAATAAATAAACCAGTTTTTAAAGTGCAGGTGGAATAAAAATAATATAAATTAATAGAGCAGGTTGAAAATACTTAATTTACAAGTGAATACAAGTAATTTAGAATAAGAAATAAATTTAAAAAAAAAATCGCTCCTACGCGATACCCCTAATTAATAATATAATACTACACAAAAAATCCTTCGGTATGTCTTATATAATGATAAACTTATATTAAATATGTCGATACTTGAGGTGAATTTATTTGCAAGTGTACGAATTCTTGTTTAGTTTCGTAGTATAAAAAGTACAAAAGTTGCGTAGGATATGTTTTTGACCATCAGATCTAGCGTTTCTAATCTGCACATCTGTTATTTATTGTGTTGTAGGGACTTTTTAAATTTAATCTACTTTAACCACCATTCAAGCTCAAATCCCTATTTTTTATAAGTTCTTGTGTATTTTTTGGTACTGAAAGTAATTAGAATGAGCCGATCTCCACATTTCTCTCACGATGATACATGGTTTTACATACATGCGCCTCACGGATCTCATTTATAAAAGATTTATTATTTTGAGATTTTTGTTCCTCATTTTCTCTTATTTTAAATGAAAAGCAAAATTTCCTCTGAAATTAAGTAAATGAGTTAGTACTTTATACTTTATCACATTGAAAAAATAATCGTTATTGAACCATCTTGAACCGGGTTCGGAACATAACTAACCAATTTACAGAAATATTTACAAGTTACAATAGGACTTCGCTATGCTCAGTCAATTATTATCAATAATTTTGGAGAATTTGAATTAAAGTTTTATTGTTCATGTTTGATAGACAGAATTAGAGCTAAAACCTTGGATGGGTTGTTTATATCGCATTAAACCTCGCGCTGATATATACTCGTCGTCTCGAGCCAGCTAATCTCGAGTTGATTTTATATTAAGCTGAACCGATTAGAAATCGCGCCATCAGAATTGGACGGTGCAGTATATTACAAGAGAGATCCGGAACACTCTACGTACTGCGCAAGGTATAGCTTATAGCTTGCAGCGTACAATGCGGTCGTTAGTGAAGTTAATAACTGGCTTCGCTATACAACGTACTTGCTTTTTGTGCCGAGCGTTGTTTTCAATTAAATACTTCAATTTATAATTGGTAAGTTGAATCAATTCATCAAATCTGGATTTATTAAAAGTTGCATAAATTATCGTGATTTATTTTTGGGGTATTCTCGCACTTCTCTACATCTGCTTTAATGATTAACACTGTAACGCTGTCACCAACACTGCATAACACCCCAAAAAAATCAACACGGCAATACTTTTGGCCGTGAAAATCTCAAATCATGTAATTAGCAGAAATTATAAAATTTATAGTTTTTCGTTTAAAGCTAGACATAAGTTTCAGGTAAAGTACAATTTATTTAGTGAACCTCATTTCTTTCGCGTCTGTTCTCCACAATAACGTACTTACTCCTAAAACAAATAATCATCATAATTTTGTATTTATAATGGTAATAGTAAATAACGTAGTATAGTAGAAATTAGGCATGCTGCAATCTGCCCCATTGAGATAGATAAGCCCCCATGATTCGGAAATGGGAACGCATTTCACTTTCTGTAAAATATTTGACCGGTGTTACTTGTTGGTATCGACTCACGGCTGCATCAATGTTACGGGCTGCTTTCCCCGAGTGGCTGGTCGCTAGTCGCTTGTCGCTAGTCGCTAATCGCTTGTCGCTTGTCGCTGGTCGCTTATCGCCGGTCGCTGGTCGGCTCGCGGCGGCTCAGTGGCAACGGTCCCCACACTGCACACCATAACACGTAGTTTATAGATCTTTACTCAGTTTTACTTTGCTTTCAATAGTTGTACTGTATCTGAAGATATCCACTGTAGAGCATCGGCGTCGGCGTTGCGTGCTTCGATAAGAAAATAATATAAACCTACTCATAGATGGCGCTACACAGACACAGCATCTAACCGAGTCTTACTGAGTGCTGCTATGTCATTGCTCTGAGGGCAGACTAACAAATTGAACAATTCTATATGTCTTATCTATTAATATTAATACGAGTATGTATATAACAACGATTCATAGAGAAGCGATTAACAACCGTAGTTGTAGTTAAGTTTTTGGTCACTTTGAGTTGATAGTATGTGTACGATATGTAGCGTACACATACCGTAGGTACCTACTTCATAAAATAAACGTTACACTTACCCACTTTCTCCAAATGTTGCTTCTGTAAAGAGCATTCAAATCTCCGCGCGATCTTATCCAACTTTCCTCGGAGTGAAGCCGTCGGACGGGGCAAACTCATTAGATAGATGTCCGGGGGTAAAGTGCGCTAACTTCGGGAGGTGATTCTACATGATGGTAGAAGTAAAAAAGATATGAATATTACGAAATTCAAATGTTTATTTTCCCGTACAAAAATATTTTACCATAGAAGAATATTCATTTTAAATTTTATTTGGTGAAGTTTAGGCATATATATTGAAATTTGTTAGGATCATTTTATAAAGAACTTAATATGCCACATTATCTAATAAAACCATAACAGAAAATGTGTTTGTAGGTAGGAGATTTTGAGCATTGAAGCAGTTTTTAGAGGCCTTGTACGGTATTTTTACCGGGCTTATAAAAAGATGTATAAAAAAATGCTCGATTATTTTAAAGGTTAAATATTTTATGTTTTTTGTATTACTACGTAGAAGTACGTAATGCTTCAATTTAGTGCAGATTTTCGTTCTTAAATTAATTAAATTCAAGTTTCATATTTATAGAGAAACGGCACCCAGTTGCCAAACAAGTAAATGCATGACTTTACTTATTTTATTATTTATAAAACACTCGTATCTATGTCAAAAAGCATAAATAAAACAAGAAATCGGGAGCGTATTAGGCGTAAAATATCTACATTTGTCGGGCGGAAATCATAAAGTTTTCATAATTATATGCAGAGATTCTAACGACAGTGTAGTTTTTAACATAGGCCTATAATCAGTAAGTATGCATAATTATAATGCAGCAAAAGGGCGATGTGTGAGGACACGTCCGGATCTAAATAGGAACGCTACCAGTTTACTGGGAACTTGGTGTAAAGGGGTAACGCTAAACCTTAAAGTAAAGAAGGCAGTGTTTGTTATTTGTATTGTCCTTTCGTTGGCCAAGCGTTGCAACTGAAGGAACCGGGAAGTAGGTACTGAGTGCGGGAACTCGGCTCACGGCACATCGCCCCGGCCGCGGCGGCAAGTGAAAGTAAGTGACCTTGCAAGTCTGTTGATGCTGTCTTCATTTCTCTCTGTTTGTGGCTCCGAGTACCGTACCGTACCTATTTGTATTGTCCTTTCGTTGGCCAAGCGTTGCAACTAAAGGAACCGGGAAGTAGGTACTGAGTGCGGGAACTCGGCTCACGGCACATCGCCCCGGCCGCGGCGGCAAGTGAAAGTAAGTGACCTTGCAAGTCTGTTGATGCTGTCTTCATTTCTCTCTGTTTGTGGCTCCGAGTACCGTACCGTACCTATTTGTATTGTCCTTTCGTTGGCCAAGCGTTGCAACTAAAGGAACCGGGAAGTAGGTACTGAGTGCGGGAACTCGGCTCACGGCACATCGCCCCGGCCGCGGCGGCAAGTGAAAGTAAGTGACCTTGCAAGTCTGTTGATGCTGTCTTCATTTCTCTCCGTTTGTGTCTCCGAGTACCGTACCGTACCTATTCATTCAAAATTTTAAACCTAAAATTCAAACATTCACACAATACATATCATTAATGTCCTCTACATAGCTCTTTGCCAATTGCTCTTAGAATACGAAATTATCAGATGGTAATATCCTAAAATCACTCATTTAAACCCAAAAAGCCATAATGAAAATTAATCTGTGAGAACTAGCACTGATAAATCTTTAACAAGCTTAAAAGCATGTCAATTTAACAACGCTATTTTAAAACAATCTTCTTTTACATTCATAAATACAAAACATAAGTAGTATATTGATAATTATTTCAGAAAAAAACACTAATTAATATTTTTATAATTTACTTTATCTTATCCATAACTAAATTTCAATAATAGTTAAATAAAATCCTCAGCACGGGAGATTCCAGTGAGAATATCATTACGCTTATTTGTTTGAAAAAATGAAGACAATAAAACACGTACTATTATTAGCATTATTACATTACTTTACGCAAACTAATTCGTTCCGTATTACTTCGTAGTACTTTGTAGTTAAAAAAACTGTCAAGATTATTTAAAACCGTTTATACAGTTCATCCGCAGTTCTTACGTCCCTACTTATATGTCATAAAAAACTTGTCACGGAAGTCAACACATCTGTTCTTACGTACCACAAAACAACCTCAGACGAATTCAGAATTGACCTGATAAAAAAAGTTTTTCAAAAACCTTAACCTTCCGTAAAATCAGCCTTAATGTATGTATGTAACGATGTATGTAATATGCTCTATTAGTGGGTGTGTAATAGCTACGCGAATATCTTTATGTACTCTGATAAGTTGCAAGCTCGCTTCACGTAAGCGAAGATTTCATGCGCATTATTCGAAAGGCACCTATGAAAATAACAAAAAGTCTCTTAGCATTCTCATGCTCAGATATTGACAATACGAATCTCTCTGTAGGTATGATTCGCTTTCAAATTTCTCGTTATTTTCCGCGCAATCTCACGAAACCGGAATTCCGGTGGGCATGCTGCTACGGCAAGCTACTGTCTAAAGTCTACAGTTTATAGCGCACAATCTACAGTATACAGTTTATAGACTACAACCTTCCTACACACTGCACAGTCTCCGCTATCTCCGTCAGGCTGCAATGAGTGCACTTCTCCACAATAAGTATAGCAACCTATTCGACTGGCCATTGATATATCGTGTAAACATATTTTCCTGCAATTTAGATGTCAAGTTACGTAAGGTAAATTAAATAACTTTTAACACTTTAGGCTTTGTGTATCTTTAAAGGAAAGAATCGTAACTCATATATTGTACAGAATGGTGTTTTTAATTGGAGTAAATATATTTTTGAAGAAAATTGTTAAATTGTAAAAAAAATTTTCAAAAAAATTTAAGAATATTAAAAAAATTCTGATAGACGGTATATCGTGACATTGTACAGTATGCATAATAAACTAACTTTTTGAAGTTGTAGAAGATTGATGGCAGTAGACTTGGAAAACCCGCCCTTGGGTGAGAACAGGAGTAATGTGAGTATGGACAGCTATTCCAGATTGTCTAAACGTGATCTTCTGCTATCATTTAGATGTAATGTACGATTAGAATCTAAGTAATGTTTGCAATGTGTGCATTATACAGCACACGTATTATTGTACCTAGTACTTGTAGATGCACCTATATTTCCATCAATCGCGTGCAAACTTGATTGTGGAGATTTACGAGTTCGATGTTTCACATGTCGTGTTCTGTTTTTCCATCAACTCAATGAGATAATATATTGACTTTCATAATTATTTTATAACCACAAGAAATAGTCGATTGCTCGATACTTAGCGACGCTTTAAAATTTAAAATTAACTGTATTAAGTTTCTATAGACTAGTCTCCGAGCGGAAATATGTCGCTCTGGCATATACTACAGGTAGCAAAAATCACGGGATATTATCTTAGATATTAGTTAGAAAAAATGGTCAAAGCGGAAAAGGTTAAAAAGTTTAAATATCACTACTCGAAAAATCAAGAAATTTGTCTTGTCAACATTTAGGATGGTATGTTTCAAAAAAAGTATATTAATAAAAAAAAATGAGTCTTAGGACGGGTTGTTTTACAGAATTTGAACAATTCATCAAATTTTAACGTTAAGTTCTGTGACTGATCTATTCAAGTTCTGTCATATAATTATGGGTCATTTGCTTCACCGAACCGAAATAATAACAGAACTTGAAAATAACTTTGATGGTTGATGAATTATACAAATTCAGTGAAACAACCCGTCCTAACCCTAAGAAATTTAAACTAAAGAAATAATAATTTCAAATACGGAATTAAAATAATTTTCTGGTTAAAAATGTTATTTGATGGGTAGGCACTGTATCCCTTGTCTGAATTCTTAACGAAATTAATTCCAATTTTGAAAATGACGTTAAAAAAATCCGAGTTCATTGAACCAGAGTTTTTTTAATATTATTTATTTTGGCTTTCACCCATTAAAGGTGATCTTGGCTACACCCAATTAACAACAACTTAACATAAACGGTACAGAGCTGGTAACATTAGGTAATTACCAACTAACACATAGACCCACGGAATCACAAATTTACTTATGCTGGAAAAATAGTCATAGAAAGTGCTAATCATAATTTGCCCTTATTTCATAATCAATATTTAAAAAAAAAATAAAACTTGACAACCATTATAAAAACAAAGTAAGGTTTTCAATAACAAAACTTTTAGCATCTATGTATTCGAAGAGCTGGCAAAAGTAGTTGCGATGGACAAGTGTAAAGTTATAGTAGCAGGTAGGTATCTTCTTTGAGATTTAGGTTCTCGTGCGGGGAATGATAATTATTAGCATTGTTTAAAGTAACACTAAGTCCAGCAACACAACAATGCTCGACCCAACTCACACGTGTGAGGCGTGAGACGAAGGTGGTGCCAACTGCTGCCTGCTGCCTACTGCCTACTGCCTACTGCCTACTGCCTACTGCCTACTGCCTACTGCCTACTGCCTACTGCCTACTGCCTACTGCCTACTGCCTACTGCCTACTGCCTACTGCCTACTGCCTACTGCCTACTGGCCGGGCTCCTCGTCAGCCTCCAGTGAATACGGCAAACTATTCTATTCTCGTTAAATTATTATTAATAATTAAAAGTATTCCGATTTAAATATTTCCGTAGGTTATAATCGCATATTATTATTATTATGCTGTAAAATAACGATAACTTCTAAAATTATAAATAAATTAAAATATATTTATTCATTAATAAAATAATAATTATTACTTAACTTCATTTCCTTTAGAACTGGGTCGCAAAAATAGTCTAAGAAGAATGCGCTCGATTTAACAAAGGGAGATATCTTATATATTTTTTCGGTCTAGAATATAAATATAAACTACCTAGTAAGAAAACGCGGCGGAACTTTTCTAAAACTTTAGCTAAAGTTTGACTAAAGGGTTGCGTTCACGGAAGTTTATAAAGAACGTTTCAAAGGTATTTATGATGAGTTTGAAGACTGCTTGTAATTTCCTTTGGCCGTCCTTACATGCGCCGCCTCTCACTACTGAAGACACTTGTGTGTGATCAGGTGGGTGAGATGAAGTATATCTCCGAGTGTTGTCACGTGTCACACAATAAGACTAGGGCATTTTAGAAAACATTTTATAATTTGCACAAATTGAAAACTTTTATTTCGTCACAACGTTTATCTACATTACTTAATATGCTTCTTACATACAAATGAAATACGGTGTGACAATATGTACTCCTGATATCACACAATAGTCCCATTGTTATTATGTTTATTTGTGTTTTGAACACTTTAAAGCTCTTATTACGGGAATCTGTATTTTCTGGTACTTGATTAAAGAATTTTGTACCTAGTGTACTTAGTGTAACGTTCTCAAATGAAAGCACATAACTCTTTCGGAAACGTATCTTAAAACGTTCTTGGCTATTTGTACTTACTTACATTGTGTACTAACCTTTGCTAGGTAAGACTTATAATTCTGGGCGGGATCGTATTGGTATTAAGATTCTGTTGTGTTGGCAAATAAGGCACATGCGTGGGAGGTAATATAGTATTTTTACACTTTACACTAGGGCCAGCGCCACACTTGACGGAAATTCCGTCGCGGATCTTCCGCTGGAGTCAATCCGTTACCATACGTTGCAGCCACACTGAATATTCAGTGGCGGATTATCAGTCGACTGCCAACGCTTATACAGCGTGGTCGTAATGGATCCGATAGAAGTGATAGCTATTTATGAGGCATTAGAAGAAGAAAGAAAAAGAAAGCGTAAATATTGGGTTCATCCCATAAATACTCTTCGACTAGAAATTGGGCAATTTCATACCTTGTATATGCAACTAAGAAATTATCCAGATAAAGTATTCGAATATTATCGAATATCCATACAATCATTTGATGTATTGCTGAATTTAACGAAGGACTATATTACCAACCAAAATACAAAACTTAGAACGGCTATATCTCTCCCAAAGGCAAACTCTATTTTGCACTTCGATAATAAATCTTTCAGTGTCGAACATCCTGTGCGTTCGTCGTCGCCGCGTGTTATCCGCCGAATGTGGCGCGATGCATACAAATACTTGGAATGCGACTTTGCCGATCTTCCGCCGACGGAAGATCGGTGCGCGGAGGACGGAACAGACGCGAGTGTCGGCGGTCCGCCACGGAGCGACCGATCGTCCGCGACGGAACGACCGATCTTCCGCGTAGTGTGCCCGCTATTTGTAATTTATATGCAATTACATGTATTGGCGTTCCGTCGCGGAAGTTACGCGACGGAATTTCCGTCAAGTGTGGCGCTAGCCTTAGTATTTGAAGTTTTGTTGACCCAAAGTTTTTTTACATATCGGAGTCGGTAACATGTTTTTAACCAGAGATTTGTTATGTTTCTGAATGGTGCAGATTTATTTAAACATATTCTTTATTCTTATAAAGTTGAGTTGTTTAGGAATATTTTATACATTATTTCTGATGTTAAATTCTTTAAATATGGAATAAAAAATACGATTAAAATATATTTTTGGCTCATTCTTCAAATTAGTGGAAGCTGAATTACATACCAGATATCGGTTTTGTTAAAACCACGTGTGTTGCACACGATTAATATTATAATTGATTTCCACAAAGTTAATTAAGAAAAAGCAAAATGATTCTAGAATAGTCCTATTTACAAGTTGAAGCCAGTAAACCGATTGAGTGGAAACACTATTCTAGAATAGTCCTATTTACACGTTGTTAGTAAACCGATTGAGTGGAAGCACTATTCTAGAATAGTTCTATTTACATGTTGAAGTCAGTAAACCGATTGAGTGGAAACATCTATTTAATGGGGCGTTATCGGAAAAGAAATGTAAATGCGAAATATTGATTGATCGACATTTCAGGTGAGTGCGTTTGCAAAGAAAATGGATCAGGATGTATTGAGGGCGATTTCATTTATGCTTAGCCCAGAGACATGTCGGGAGAAGTGAAAAGTAATCCGAAGCCTCTGAATGAGTTTCTGAACATCACTAGGACTGGTTTACACTTGGAGCGCTGCATCCATCGGAAGAGAGATTGCCACTTGCTCGCTGTATTCATTGATATTACTCTTATTATGTTCAAATCATTTTCACCAAGGCTAAGTAAGGCTGCGGAGTGGAATACGCAGGGATCACGATATGACTACGAAGCTTGAATATAAATTCATAAAAGACTTGTAATTTTAACTTATCAGTATTTAGATGCTTAAATTGTTAAAAATCTGCCTTATGAAAAATAAAATACAAATTTAGAGTTAAAAATCAAATCAAAAATTTAAATGCGAACATTTGAAAAGTGACCAATATAAAGGTAATTGGTGGGGCTAATATTAAAAATAACAGCTGGCTGTGCCGTATTGTATTGCCGCGGCCCGGCCGGTTGTTTGCTGGCTTGTCGGTCGCTAGCGTTGCAGCGCTCTCGACTCTCTGCACCTGTAGCTGTCTGCTGTCTTCTGCTCTACTTTCTAAACAAGATCACACCGTCTTGTTACTAGATTAGTGCAGGAGAAGCCGTCTAATAAAGCTGGGTCTCTTATTGACCCACCTTAGATCGATCGGGCGACAAGTGACAAGAAACAAGTAGATAGTAGCACGTTTTCGTTCAAATGTTACTTCAGTTTTAATTACATCATCGTCCCTGAGATGGCTGCTCTGCGGTGAGTGGTCGAGGGGTCCCCCGCAGCCTTCAACAGCCCTCGGCCCTCTGCCTCTGCTTTCTGCCCTCTGCTTTGGGCTCTCTACTCGGAATGCAATTAAAAGATACTTTAGTCACCCACGGAAGAAGCAGCGGTGTAACAGAGCATCGATTAAAAGCACATTTTTCTAATTTGCAGTTCCCAAAAGAACATCAATTAAAATAGATAACAAAAAAATAAAATATAATCGAATATCGGCATGAACTTTCGTAACAAAAGTTAAGAAATTCTTCTTGAAAGACTGATTTTTATAGTAGTTCTAAATATACTTTTTTTTTCAAAAGTTGAGTTAGTATAATATAATGCAAAGAAAAACAACCTACGAGAGAAATCTGTTTAACATTAACTAGGTACGTAGCGTTATAATGATACTGTTTTGTAATTCCGGTCTTACCACTTACAATACAACATTGCGATTGTGGTAGAGATGATTACTGATTAGTGGTGGTCTAATGGCAAGATCAGGTTCATTGTTCAATTAAACCATTGAACACCAACGAAATACGATTATTAACCAATACATTCCATGGTAATTGCTGAACTAGAAAGTTATATTTTGAATTGCAATACGTTACAGGTATCTTCGAAATAGTTTTCAGGAGACATCTGAAACTATAAGTTAAGTTCAGTAGGTAGATATATAAAAATGCAGAAATAGAAAACTTTTAAGTCGACTGTATAGTACTCGTACATAGCAGCCAGGTGAATTTTTACGAAATAAAGTTAAATATTAAGTCAAAAGAGAGAATTTTCGCCTTTTTTTTACTTAACCTCACTAATTCAGCGGTCATCAGGATTTATTTAGTGTCGGGTTGAAACGTCAGTTGATACATCAACTATATTAAACTTTTACACAGAGTGAGCACTAGAGTAGAATAACGAGAGTTCAGTATGTCCACATGTCGAGCAGAAATAATGACTTTCACGAGATATCGACGCGCGGAATCCGTTTGTACAAACCTGGCAGGATTTAAGAAATCGACATGATTCTGAAAGCACGTAAATCACATAGTGATAAGTAAATAGTTCTAAGCATGACTGATTGTAGATTGTTAATGTATGCGGGTTCAAATGGTTGACTAAATGGGTAGAAAGTAGGCTCAGTGGTCGCCCGCAGCGCGCTTCCCGTTTTATACTCATAACTAGACATTACACTTCATTTCCTAATTATTACATTTTATACATATCGGTCACAAGCGTCACATAGCATGATCATGTTACCTACGGCTGTTTAAACTTTTATCGCATGTCACGTACGCGTTTAACCAACGCACATGTTACATTATTATAAGTCACAATCAAAATACCTAAAGTCCTGGTGTGCATACTAATTTTGGTGATGTGAAAGCGAAAATTTAAACATTAATTATTGAATGCAATCAATCAATCAATGGCCTTTACTATACGTGAGTGAAATTTATGAATAAAGTAATTACAGCAATTACTTCACTTTTAATTTAAGTATCCCGCCGGAATGCAAAGTGGGTCCTAAACGTATTTAACATATATATCTCATGGCGATGAGTTGGTCGTGTTGAGTGAATGAGTTGGTTGGTGCTCCCAGTGCGCAATGCCCAGTGCGCAGTGACGAGTGTGTCAGTGGGTCATGCCGTCGTAGCTCGTAGCAGCGTGCGTAGCGGCCGTAGCAGCCGGGCCCGCGGCTCGGCTCCTACCGCCTGCAGTGCACAGTACACGGTTACTAGTTTAGTAGTTACTAGTTGCCAGTCTGCCGCGGTCTCACGCCAGCGCCGCGCGCGCATCTCCCGACATGCCTACATTGCCCATTGCCTAGTTCTTCCGTGACCGCCGTTACTGATAAATTCTACCAATCCACCGGGAAAAACATTTGATCTTTTTATCGCAGCTGTCATTTAACTGTGATTAAAATTGCTGTTTCTTAATTTATTGCTTAGCTTCTATATTGGTTTCAGTGAAGTGAAATTGTGTTTTATGGTTTGAGTTTTTATGAAAAGTGTGTTTAATTGAGAATACCATCCTTTTCAGGAATCAGGACGACAACATTGATTGACAGCAGGATGAAACGAATGAAGTATCTCATCGCAGCCTTTGTGATTTTATTGTTACAGGTGAGCTGAAATATTTAAAAAAATCTTTTCATTCATAAAAATAAGATAAAGATTTTCATAATTGATGTTCAGAAAATATAAAAGTTTTATTGCAGGAAATAAACATAAAAATATTGATATTTTTTCTAAATTCCCACTAATACAAAATAAATATAATGATTTAAATTTGACGCACTTTAAAAATGATATCTTAAGGGATAGGCATTAGGTTTGTACTACCTGTTCTTTGATAATTGTTTGATATGTATAAGGATGTTCCATTCAATGATCCTTGTAAAATGATTTAAACAACTGTCAACCATGCCATTTCAGTGCGATTTGAATAAAAACCACATACACAAAACAAGTTTGATTTATATCTGCTAGTACAGTCCGTTATTGCAAAACTCGACATGAACCGACTCTGTTGGATTGCGCAATGTCTTCGTGGGACGTTTGGGACTTCCTTTTCACCCAGTTCGCCATTTCTCTTAGTCCTCTTCAACCACACTACGAGATCTAAGTATGTTAATAAATTACCTAAAAGTTTCTGCATTAACCTTTCACCGCTCGTTGAAATATCTTCCTTAGATATCTGCGGAAGAATAAAAAAAATACTAGTCGACCAACATAAATACTTCTAAATGCATTCTGATTGTAATCTCAAGGTATTCTTAGTATTCATGGATTCGGAATAAAAAAAAACATAATTTTTGATATTAACAATTAATATATATAGAGCGAGAAGGTTACCTACCTCAATTTAACTAATTCAGTCCATTTAAATAGAAAAAAACAATAAAAATATTTTTTATTGTATTTCTTCTGCAAAAAAACGTCTCATTATTTTACAGAGGAAGAAAATGATATAATATACGACAAGCATTTATTTTTAATTACAGTTGAAGTAAATATTATTTTACAATAGAGCTTTTAATAAACTGATTGGAAAGTGATACTGTTATACTTCTTTTATCATAATAATAATAATAATGCATTTATAAGTATATTTTCAATTATACATATTATTCATAACATCGGAAAATATCTAATAAAAGTGTAAAGTGCGTACGTACCCAGTACCCACAGTAATACATCTTAATTGTTACGATATATATTAATGTGTCAAGTGCCTGCGTACCCAGTACCTACCCACAATAGGACAACTTAATCGTTACGATGTAAATTAATGATGACGTTTTATATTGGAAAATAAACGTTACAATAAAATAAAGGTCGGGTTGCTGGCATTGAAATTGAAAACTAAAAGAAAAAAAATTGGAAAGTGGCGACGTTGGCGAAACTCAAACGCAATAATTACTTCGTGTAAATCAGAATTTAAATGCAATAATTACTTCGTGTAAATCAGAATTGTTTTGAATATTCCTATTGGCGTCACAAACACACGTCTCTTCATCGGGAAAATGCATATTAGATACAATATGTTCACTAAAATAGCTTTAGGTACCTGTAGTAATTTTTGTAAAATCAATAAAATTTTTTTGGAACAAAATTAGTTCACATTATTTCTCTCTCAACATGCAAGTATTTTTATTCAAATGATGAGACTGATTATTTGATGATAAGACTGATTATTTGATGATTAGACTTATTATTTGATGATTAGACTGATTATTTGATGATTAGACTGATTATTTGATGATTAGATTAGATTTTAATGTTAAAATTGTCAGTATGTTGTATAAGAAAAAAACAGAAAACTATTGAGGGTCATTGTTATGTGGATTTTTGTTACATTTATGTGATAAACTTCGGTATTTTCATAAAAGTCTAATAGTATTTCTGTAACGACATAGCCCAAGTTCAGCAATCTTATTTGTTTGGCAAATTGGCACCTAAAGCCACCGAATAGATAATACACAATAGATTTAAATGCATAAAAATGTCGCCACTCACAATATATGTTGATTCTAGCTCCTTTAGCACAAGATCTGTCTCTCTTACACTTGCCTGACATCTTATATCGCAATCCCGTTTGAATTTCATAATGATGATGAAACACAGTTTTGTATAAGAAATTTAAGGCCCGATTGGCCATATTTTTGGAACACGATTCGCATTTCTTGTGTTCTTCTTCATTCTATGCGTAAAGCTACAAGTACAATTACTGGGCCCAATTAGCCTACATGCTCTACTTCACCAACTAGTGAATTATTCTAGGTTATTATTTTTAGACAAACGTGTGTCTAGTTTGAGAAAATACTACGCGCAAGGTTTCGGAAATGGCTGCCTGGGGGGCTGATTTAGTTCAGTTTTTAATTAAGTACTGATGCATTCTTCATACCGGATGAGCCTATTTATGAACGCCTTTTTTGATAAACTTAGGATGTATTTAAAAACGGAAACTCTGATTCTCAATGTATTTGGAGAAAAACCCTACTTCATTTGGGCTCCCATGGTCTAAGGAACGTACACCCACACGGTAATGCGCACATACGTTACGGCCATTAGACTTTGTAAATGAGAACTTTATTTTCAAGGTGTACATTTAATGTTTATTTAACATAGTAAGGGTTAGAACACAGACAAAGAAATTTGTCCTGAACTAACAATATTTGTTTTGCGTTTGTTACAAGTGGTATATTTTATTCAGGATAAATTATCTCCCAACATATGAATGGCCTTTTTGGTAGTAAACACGAGCTGCGCTTTTGTATTTATGCAACGTTTTTGAAGCTGATGGCAACAACGGTACATAGAAATAATAATAAAATGTGGATCTCCGGAAAAGTAACATGCATAAATAATTACATCCAACGAAACTGCTGTTAAATTGGTTTGTGTCAAACAAAGAAGCACGAAGTTAAATGGAATACAAAACTCTCTTGTCTCTTGCAATTTAAAATACCGCAGACTTTCTCAGAATTCCGACAAAAAATTCAGCTGGTTTATTATTTCGTCACGGGTTGAGCGAAATTGAAAGGAAAAGTTTCACTCATTGTTATAATAAAGGTGACTAAAAAGTCACCCAATGATAGACCTTTTTAATACTTTCCATTTCACCATTTGCCCCCCTAGTGAAGGTAAATGCAGTTTCTGTTGATTGAGGTTTGGAATGATGAAGGGAAAATAATTTAAATTTGTAAATCTGCTTGAGTTGCTACCAATAGAGTGTGTATTCAATTCAATGAGGAGAAACGATTGGTAATTATTTAACATATCGGTTTCATTGTAAATCTGCTTGAGTTGCTACCAATAGAGTGTGTATTCAATTCAATGAGAAGAAACGATTGGTAATTATTTAACATATCGGTTTCATTGTAAATCTTCTTGAGTTGCTACCAATAGAGTGTGTATTCAATTCAATGAGGAGAAACGATTAGTAATTATTTAACATATCGGTTTCATTGTAAATCTGCTTGAGTTGCTACCAATAGAGTGTGTATTCAATTCAATGAGAAGAAACGATTGGTAATTATTTAACATATCGGTTTCATTGTAAATCTTCTTGAGTTGCTACCAATAGAGTGTGTATTCAATTCAATGAGGAGAAACGATTAATAATTATTTAACATATCGGTTTCATTGTAAATCTGCTTGAGTTGCTACCAATAGAGTGTGTATTCAATTCAATGAGTAGAAACGATTGGTAATTATTTAACATTTCGGTTTCATTGTAAATCTGCTTGAGTTTCTACCAATAGAGTGTGTATTCAATTCAATGAGAAGAAACGATTGGTAATTATTTAACATATCGGTTTCATTGTAAATCTACTTGAGTTGCTACCAATAGAGTGTGTATACAATTCAATGAGGAGAAACGATTAGTAATTATTTAACATATCGGTTTCATTGTAAATCTGCTTGAGTTGCTACCAATAGAGTGTGTATTCAATTCAATGAAAAGAAACGATTGGTAATTATTTAACATTTCGGTTTCATTATAAATCTGCTTGAGTTGCTACCAATAGAGTTTTTCATTATTTGATATTATTTATTTTATTACCAATTATTTCCCTTGTTTATTTTTGCACTGTGTTATGCAAGTGGAAGTTAATAATAATTTTGATTCCTCCCGTCCCAAAATGTGTATTCAATTCAATGAGGAGAAACGATTGGTAATTATTTAACATATCGGTTTCATTGTAAATCTGCTTGAGTTGCTACCAATAGAGTGTGTATTCAATTCAATGAGGAGAAACGACTGGTAATTATTTAACATATCGGTTTCATTGTAGAACTCACCACAGTCACATTATTAATAATGGTCGGGTTTTATGGAGATTATCGATGAAAAAAGTCGACATTAGATACCAAAAGCCAGCTGGCGTTGGTCTCGAGATAATCTCGCAAACATCTCGCACTACGGCTACACTCATCAAAATAATTACAATTTAAAATTTAACACACTTTCACACAAAAAATAATTACACACTTTTCTTTCCAACATCTCTTCAAACATTTAAATGCCTTGTCCCCAATATTAAATAAGGAAAGGACCCTTCAATGATTTTCATTGATCAGAAACAGTTAAAAAATGACGATAGTATTCCAGGAATACGGAAATAACATTAAAAGCGACGCGAGTAGATAGTTGATGGTGAAATAGTGAGCACGTACGGATATGTTAGTCGATACGTAATATTACAAGAGCCCGTAATAAGGTATAAGCGCCCCCCCTCTGTCGGCTACCAGGATGCGGCGGTAGAAAGTGAAATGATATCCGGATGCCTTCAGGCCGGCTGAGGGAAGTGGGTCACCGAGCCGAGCGGTTTCAATACGTACAGACTATACACACTAAAGAAAGCAGGGGCATCACACTCGGTACAACTGAACAGGTGGTCGAGCTGCCAATTACCCAACTGCCGCACAATTTCTTATCGTCTCTTTTGTTTTTTTTAATGGGTTTTATGGGTATCTAAGTTTCAATTATGTTGAAATATTATTAATGACTAGCGCAGACCCGTGAAAAATCACGGGATATAATATATAATTGTATTATTTATAAAGCTGAAAGTTAATGCTAGTAATACTGATAAGAATATGGAAAATTTCTGCAAAATGATTTAGAAATAATATCCAAGAAAACTTATTAAAGACGCAATAACACTTTTCGTGAATATTTTATTGATCTTTTATTTAATGTTTTATCTTGATGTAATTTATTGGAAATTATGTCGAAATTATTGACACATCAAATCCAATTCTTGACACATCAAACTCAATTCTTGGCATATCAAACACAATTCTTGACACATCAGACCCAATTTCGAAAATGATAATTAAAATCTCTACAGGTTTATTATTATTTTATCACTTGTTTGAATTCTCGATACAAATTAGTTCCAATTTTGAAAATGATGCTTAAGTTCAAAACAAATCTGAGTTCATCAAACCAGAGTTACAATCACAGAAATAAAACCAAAATCAGTATTTTTGAACTTAATTGAATAAATTGGCACTAAAATAATATTTCTTGTAAAATCGTTAGTGGTAAAACTCGTGTGAAGATAATCAAATATACGAGTATAATGGAAATTATTTTCTACTTTTAGAAATTATATCATACGTATGTAGCAAAATGATTGTCGTAAATTCTTAGATGGTAAAATAGTTAATACTAACCAATGCAAATATTTTCCCGCATTTCAAAAATAAAAATCCACCAGGTTTTGGTTATTAGCTGGCTAATTAAAAATAACCTATCGAGCACGGAGTACTTGCAGTAATAAATTAATAACGGTACACCAACAGATTGACAGGTCGACAGATCGATATTTATTTTGGGGATAAAGGGGAAGATGCAGCCATGAGTCAGTTCTCTTTTATTTACCCACACCTGCGTGAGTAAAATAAATACATTTCACTAACAAATATTAGTTGTTCCTGAAAATATTAAAGTAAAATTAATAATTTTAAATTATTAAACTCAATTAACGATTTTTGAAACATTTAATGTTATAGTGATAAATAATTAGTGACATTAAAATACATTAAAGAGGTAATGCAACGACGGCCTAACTAAATCCGTGCAGTTAAAAAATCATAAACTAAATAAGTTGTATTTTGATTGATTGAACAAATATTCTGTCTCATACTAAACAAAAACATACATCCTAAACAAAAAATCATCTAAAAATCCACCAAGTTTAATATATTACTATCCAATTATTTTTTAACAACCTCGGCGAAAAGTTTTGTCGGCGCCTAAATGTATAAAGTTGGCAATCTGCAAAGCACGTAGCCACAAATATCTTTTTATTCATTATATGATATTATTTATTTTATTACCAATTACTGTGTTATGCAAGTGAAGTTTATAATAATTTTGATTCCTCCCGTCCCAAAATGTATATTCTTATATTTAAAAAAAATTGCATTGTATGTAAAAGCCCTATCGGGCGTTTAAATGAAATAGATGAAAACATTAAAGAAAACTTTTAAAATTATGAAAATGATTTGCAGATAGATCTTCTCACAACGATTGAATTGAGAATGATTTTAACCAGAAAATACGTTTGATTTCAGGAAGCGCGATGCGACGCTCCTCTTGTGGAGTCGTCGGCCCTACCTCTGGAGCACCGCGCCGGGGGCCCTTATCCAGTGGGGCCCGCTTCGCCGCCCGGCGGAGCCCTGACTTCTCGCGCTGACGACCCCTGGCCTCTCGCGTCTCCCGACAGCCCGCAGATCAAGCATCTGCAGGTGCAGTGCGAAAAGACACACATGCGAGTTAACATCGAATTCGATAGACCCTTTTACGGAATGATTTTCTCTAAGGGCTTCTACAGCGACCCCCACTGCGTCCATTTGAAGCCGGGCACCGGCCACCTGAGCGCCACTTTCGAGATCTTCCTCAACAGCTGCGGCATGTCCAGCTCGGCCAACCACAACGCCGCGGCCTACGGTAGTCCCGCGCCTAGCGGCAGCTACGTGGAGAATACCATCATCATCCAGTATGACCCTTACGTGCAGGAAGTGTGGGATCAGGCCCGCAAGCTCAGGTGCACGTGGTACGACTTCTACGAAAAGGCTGTGACGTTTCGACCATTTCAAGTCGACATGCTCCATGCGGTCACGGCGAACTTCCTCGGGGACAACTTGCAGTGCTGGATGCAAATACAGGTTGGAAAGGGACCTTGGGCCTCCGAAGTGTCCGGCATTGTCAAAATTGGACAAACCATGACAATGGTTTTAGCAATCAAGGATGACGAAAATAAATTCGATATGTTAGTACGTAATTGCGTTGCTCATGACGGCAAGAGAGCGCCCATACAACTGGTAGATCAATATGGTTGCGTTGTGAGACCTAAAATTATGAGCAGATTCCAGAAAATAAAGAATTTTGGTCCATCCGCATCTGTAGTATCGTTTGCTTATTTCCAAGCTTTCAAGTTCCCAGATTCTATGAATGTCCACTTCCAATGCGTCATTCAAGTCTGTAGGTATAACTGCCCCGAACCCAAGTGCGCAGGTCACGGACACGGTTTAACTTCGGAGTACGGAGTTCCTTTACTGGGTGGAAACAGTCTGGGAGGAGGCGAGTACGGCCCCCCTCACTCCGAGTACGGGGCTCCTCCGTCCCTACCCCATTCCGACTACGGAGTCCCACCGGCATTCCCAGACCCGCGCCATCCTGCCGACGCCTCGGGGGCTTTCTCGGAGAACCGAGAAGACAAAGTGCCACCTCCACAAGCGCAGGTCTCCACCTCGACATCTAACGCTCCGAGCCTTTCTTCACCGAAGCCTTCCTCCAACAACCACGACGAAGTGAACATTCCTCCTCCGCCACCACCGGGTAGATTCCGTTACAACACTGTCAAGAGGAAGAGCGGAATCGCAGATGAGTCCGAAGTAAATCTCGCTTCCTTGGGTGGAAGACCCAGATCAGCAGATGATCTCCCAGACCAACTGAGAGGAGCCCGCAGGAGAAGAAATCCGGATACTGCCGAGTTTGTCGTTTCCAGGATATATAAACGGGAGGCCCAAGAGATGACAGATGTCAACACGAGCAGAATAATTCAAGTAGTCGCCCCCGGAGATGTAAACTTCGCCCTGAACAACGCGGCTGGTAATGAGACAGTGATTGTTCAGTCAGCGCGAGAAGCCGATCCAGAAACCATCTGCATGTCCTTGCCCAGCTTCGTCGCTGGACTGGTGATGCTGCTTCTGGTGCTGGTGGTGGCTTCCTTGGTGGCCGCCTTCCTGTTGGTGCGTGTGCGCGCCGTGGACCGCAAGACTGCCAGCGCTGCCTTCGTGGGGGCGGCCTATGACAACGCGGAATTCGTGAAGGTGGCCAACTAACCTACAGATAAGCCATCAGTGATCCTGCTGTGTTATCAAATAAACATTATTTATGTAAAAGTTCGTTAAAAATGTGAAGAAGACTTTTAAGGATCCAAAGATCGTCGGGTGTAAGAATAAGCAAATCACCGCCAATCAACGTCCTTCGTCACGTCTCCCGCCCGATGGGTGAATAATCCTCGTCCCTTCCAGCACTCCTTCACCTCTCCCCTCCCCTCGTGCTCCACAATCCCCTCCACGCCCCACCAGCGCCTCCTCCCAAAGAACCATAACCGTTTTCAACTTCGGCCGTGACTCTAAAGCGATTTTTAATACAATTTCGCTTTTTTGTCACAGTCGAAGTTAATAAACTAACCAATTCTATTTATTATTTAGGT
The DNA here is from genome assembly GCF_061612785.1 of Hesperophylax consimilis. Lineage (NCBI taxonomy): Eukaryota > Metazoa > Arthropoda > Insecta > Trichoptera > Limnephilidae > Hesperophylax > Hesperophylax consimilis. Next base: position 583,798 of record NC_142838.1, on the reverse strand, counting down.
TTTTAAATATTTTTAGTATTATTTATTATTTCTAAATTAATGTGAAAGCGATTATGAAAAACCTCAAATGACATTTAGACAAAACACTAACGACACGTTTAAAATATTAAGTACCCAATGTAAACCTACGTATCCAAAAAGGATGCACATGTGTTTATATAGAGACCAGTTTTTCTTTATTATTTTCAGAAAGAAATCATGTAAATAATAGGTATGTATAAAATCGTAGAAACATAAAATATGAAAATTTTAGCCTCGATTAAAAAATGTTTTAAATGAGCTGACTAACAAAGGACTAATAAATGTTTTATTTATTGTATTTCATTTGTTTATTTTATTCTCTACAACATAACCCTTTAAATCAAAGTAAACATTGATTGAATCGACTATTATTAAACAACTGTATTACAAAACAAGACAAAACACATCTTACCTCTTCGGGAATATATTTGATTTCATCAAACAAAAAACTCATGTGTGCTTTCTAAACATGTTATAGGTTTCAGTTATCAATTTTATCCCTTTTATGGACACTAAACAACACTTAATCACTTAAAAATAATAAATTCATCCATAACTACACACGAAAAAGCTCAAGCCAGCTATTTAACGAGAATATTTTCAAGCAATTCGTTCATAAAATTTCGACTTTACTAGGGCTTAGGGCTTCGATTTAGGGAATATAATATATGTTGTAGCGAGGTGAATACACGGAGGTTCGATTTCCTCATTTGCATAATACATTCGGATTAAATTCGTTTTAAACTGTATAAAAATGAAGATTTTTGTATGGCGAGTACGAAAAATTGTGCTCCCTATATTGCAGCCATTTTCCATTGCAAATAAATAATACAAAGCCTAAATTTAATCTATTTTTCAACTACCTTTTAATTAAAATCATGATAAAAGAGAAAGGGAACTTCTTTGCCCGGAGCTCTATATCATTATTTCCAAAAGTCAAAAGTCGGAAAGTCGTGTTAAACTTTTTGGACTATGTTGGTAGTTTTCGGTTACAAGAATAAATTACACAGCGTGAATTTCAAATACCAATATTAGATTGCCAGAATTTCAAACGGAAGGAATTGCAAATGGATGAAATTACACATAGTGGAAAATACACCTACTAGAATTAAACACGTCAAAAAACCCATCTTAAGGCTAAACTTAAAAGAATTCAAAATCATCTCTTTCATAGATGGCGCTAATTTAATAATTTCATTTAAATATACGTTTTGTAAGTTATACTTTAAAATATTAAAATGAATTATTTGTTTGCCCCCGTACATACGCCATATGAATATGAATAAATAGTTTTGTCCGTATTAAAACTTTATTGTTTCAAGAAAGGCATATAAATATAATATTGTATCAGTGATTCAATCCAAAATTGTATTTGCATGCCTTATTTGAATAATTATAGTTTTTCTAAAACTACTTATTCATATTCATTTTGCGTGCGCACGGGCGCAAACAAATAATTCGTCTAATACATTTAAATCATAACATGATAAAATATGCGTAGATTATAAAATACTTCTTTTTTTTCAAAGTGAAATTTATTTAACACATAATATATATATTTTTTAAATTTCTTCCACTTGTAATTCCGTTCTTGTGTAATTTTGGCAGTGTAATATTAGTTCGTGAAATTCACGCCCTTGTAATTCGTCCGGAGACCGTAATTTTCATGAAAATATGCGTAAACACACAATGGAGTCAAAAAGACCTAAAGCTAAAATAATAAGTTTGAAAATGTCATTTAAACACTTTTTCATGCAATCTTCAAAAGCTTTTCATTTTTCCAGGAAGTTCTGACATGACGAACATATTGATTAGTTTATTCTTCGTAGCAAAATTATTAATATTCAGAGTAATGCGATTTTAGCTGTTTAAATAATGTAAAAAAATTATACATGTTTTATATATTATTTTATGAAGGTGAAAAATTAAAACAAAAATATGATATATATATAGTTAGATAATATCTATGATAGCATTCGTTATTTTTTAACGCTTTTGTAAATTCGATTAAAAACTTACTTTAAATATCAATTATAAGAACAACATATAATAATTACTCCAATATTTCCTATAAACCAATACACTAGGGCAAATCAATAACGTCAAAAACGTTTGAGCCACGGAAAGTAGGTAATATATTCACAGATTGAGAAAGATATAGAAATTAAAAGCACACTTTACTGTATCGAAAAGGACAACTAAATAAATATTTTACAGTTATTTTGTACTCTTAAGAAATCTAGGCTCACGCTCAGACCGCATTATCTTCGAATCGGAATGAGTTAGCGGAGAAATATATAGATGACGTTTTTAATTGCGCTAGATTTACCTTTTACTAGGCGGTACTCCTGCGCATCTGTTGGTGAATATTAGAACTAAATTGTTATTTATATGGACGAGAACCTGAAATGACCGACAAGTGTTCTGGTGTAGTTTATTTCAAAGTCACAGGTGTCGCTTTTTAAGTTAATTAATGAGGTGTAATTATTATTGCAAACGGTATTTACGTGAGCTATTTTAATCTAATGTAATTGGGCATTTGTTGATTAAGTATTGCAGTAATTTAAAGGGTTTAAATTAGGAAAAAATAGACGAAGCCTTGTGGGTATCAAAATATGGAACAATTAAATTACTGTTAATAATATTGCAGGTAGTCGATTACCCTGCGGATCTGACGATCTACTAGCATTTCGGTTGAATTCGAGTCCGTTGCCCGTAGCAGGTACAGATTTGTAGAAAAAGTTACTAGTTACGGTATTATTAATCGAAGGGTTAATCTATGTGAATAAAAGGCAATGTCCGCATGTGTGTGCCCTGTAGACTCGAAAGGAAATGTCCGTATGTGTGTGCCCTATAGACTCGAAAGGCAATGTCCCTATGTGTGTGCCTTATAGACTCGAAAGGAAATATCCGTATGTGTGTGCCCTATAGACTCGAAAGGCAATGTCCCTATGTGTGTGCCTTATAGACTCGAAAGGAAATGTCCGTATGTGTGTGCCCTATAGACTCGAAAGGAAATGTCCCTATGTGTGTGCCATATAGACTCGAAAGGCAATGTCCCTATGTGTGTGCCCTATAGACTCGAAAGGAAATGTCCGTATGTGTGTGCCTTATAGACTCAAAAGGAAATATCCATATGTGTGTGCCCTATAGACTCGAAAGGCAATGTCCCTATGTGTGTGCCTTATAGACTCGAAAGGAAATATCCGTATGTGTGTGCCCTATAGACTCGAAAGGAAATGTCCGTATGTGTGTGCCCTATAGACTCGAAAGGCAATGTCCCTATGTGTGTGCCTTATAGACTCGAAAGGAAATGTCCGTATGTGTGTGCCCTATAGACTCGAAAGGAAATGTCCCTATGTGTGTGCCATATAGACTCGAAAGGCAATGTCCCTATGTGTGTGCCCTATAGACTCGAAAGGAAATGTCCGTATGTGTGTGCCCTATAGACTCGAAAGGAAATGTCCGTATGTGTGTGCCCTATAGACTCGAAAGGCAATGTCCCTATGTGTGTGCCTTATAGACTCGAAAGGATATATCCGTATGTGTGTGCCCTATAGACTCGAAAGGCAATGTCCCTATGTGTGTGCCTTATAGACTCGAAAGGAAATATCCGTATGTGTGTGCCCTATAGACTCGAAAGGAAATGTCCGTATGTGTGTGCCCTATAGACTCGAAAGGTAATGTCCCTATGTGTGTGCCTTATAGACTCGAAAGGAAATGTCCGTATGTGTGTGCCCTATAGACTCGAAAGGAAATGTCCCTATGTGTGTGCCATATAGACTCGAAAGGCAATGTCCCTATGTGTGTGCCCTATAGGCTCGAAAGGAAATGTCCGTATGTGTGTGCCCTATAGACTCGAAAGGCAATGTCCCTATGTGTGTGCCTTATAGACTCGAAAGGAAATGTCCGTATGTGTGTGCCCTATAGACTCGAAAGGAAATGTCCGTATGTGTGTGCCCTATAGACTCGAAAGGCAATGTCCCTATGTGTGTGCCTTATAGACTCGAAAGGAAATGTCCGTATGTGTGTGCCCTATAGACTCGAAAGGAAATGTCCGTATGTGTGTGCCCTATAGACTCGAAAGGTAATGTCCCTATGTGTGTGCCTTATAGACTCGAAAGGAAATGTCCGTATGTGTGTGCCATATAGACTCGAAAGGCAATGTCCTATGTATGTGTTTTTAATAGTACCAATATGGTATAAAATAGTTAACGGTAGAAGAAGGGGACGCTCGAGGAAGAATTAACGCACCATATTTGCACATTTGCATTATTATATTATTATATATTTGCATATTTGAACGAAAAAATAGATCTATGACGTTGAAGTGAATGGTGGAAGAAGTTGGAGCCGCCCGAGAAAGACACAAATAAATAAATTATTAGTGGTAAAATGAGGCGACGTGATGAACGAAGAAAGATATCTATGACGTTGAAGTGAATGGTGTGTGCGTGAAAAGGGATGAGTGTAAGCGAGAGAGAATGTTTGCAGATGTTATATAAATGTATGAATGCATGTTCCGTCCTCTCTTAGGGAAAAGGTTCCATGGGAAAATCAATAAAATGCTTCGAAGTAACATTAGACTCTAAATTAACGTGGGCTAAACACATCAATGAATACATAAAATCAGCCAATAAGTCAATATCAGCACTGAACCCCATGCTAGGTAGAAATAGTCGACAATAAATTACTAATCTACAAGACGACCATAAAGTCGGGCTTTACATACGCTGCACCTAGGGAATGCAATCCCGGTATACCGGGATCCCGAAATACCGAGATCCCGCAGACATTTTGCGGGACTAATCTCGGTCGAAAGTTTTGCGGGATCCCGCTGGACTGGCGGGATTACTGATAAGCTTCTACAACTGCATTGACGTCAGGTCTTCCACATCGGCTCATTGTGAACCTCAACCATCAACAAATAAAATCACTGACCATTTTTCAAGCGAAAACAATACCGTCTAAAAGAGGGTATCACGAATGGTGTCTAAAGATGGTTTACTATTCCGAGTTTTCTGTACCTCCTCGGATTTGCGAGATCTTTTTAAAGCCGGGGGATTTAACTTACCAACATCGTCTAATTCAATCAAATTAATGGTTATGAATTACGGCAAGACACTAAAATGATGGTTATTCAAGATCTTTTAAAGCTGAAAGAGAGCAACTACAGATTTACCCTCACTTACTCTGAATTACTTCGAGTCCGGTGGATTAAAAGGCACATACCTTTAATTCACTTACAATGCGCTAATGAATATTGTGCCAACCAGCTGGCTACCTTGTGTCCAATATCAGAAGCCGTTTATCAGATGACACAATTACTTTAACTTTTTTACGAAGCTATTTCCAAAATAATGTTTAATTAAACTTATGATGCTCATTGTAAAAGAATATTGTTTATCGTGTGAACGTTATTATTTAAATTTTAGTTTCAGTTAAGTTTCAGTGCCGGCAATCCGGGCGTTTATTTTATTTTCATTTGTGCACATAGATTTCTTTTACCCACCTCACTAGACAAAGTCTGTTCCGAGGCGGGTATGTTATGTAAATTCATGTCTTATCTTATTCATTGCCAATTTATGACTTAAACTTTACCTATGTCTAACTAAAGGTATACCTATTTATTAATCATTTAAAAGGTCCCAAAGAACTTGTTTTATTATAGGTATAAATTTAAAAGTCTAAAAACAAGGTTGGTAGATCGAGGTATTAGGTCTTTATTATACGATTGATTAGATATCTAAGTCCACTCTGCTGAATTCCGTAAATACCTGGATCCAGCGGGACTAAGATTGTTCAGTCCCGCAAATACCTGGATTGACATTTTCTCGCGGGATTGCATTCCCTAGCTGCACCCATTTGGGGACACGCAGCTCACATACAATTAAACAAATTACAAACCCTGCAAAACAAAGCCATTCGATTAATGTTCAATGCGACGAAGTGGGTCGGGTTAAAACTCTCCATAAAGAAAAAAACATTCCTCTGATATAGGATTTAATTGTTTCACACTCACAAAAATAGCCGGACATGAAAATCCAACCATTAACACTCTCGCTCAATATACAGCGAGAAAGAAATTACGAAACATAAAATACCTAAAGTAATCCTCCGCAAGGGGTAGGCAAAAATCCTGTCCCAAGTTGTAGTATAGTTTTATGTTTCATTTCACCCCACCATAATAAAATCATTACAAGTAAAGTTTATAAAAAAATCCAAATTTTCCCTTATGCTAGAGTTTATCTAAGCTAAACATCGTTACTAGTTGCTCTGGAAATGTATCCCAAAATTAACAGAAATAACTCGTTTTTCGACCCAATCTTAAATTTAAATAGTAAATCATAAGTGTAGAATCACCATCGAGTGTTATCTCGGGCCCCCAATACAGGGCATTTGCCCTTTTAATACCTTAAAATCTCCCATTTTCAGACGTTCTATTATTGTTAACTGACTACCCATTGACAGACAAAACCACAGAAAAAACTTTTTGATCTGACGATAGAAAAATCTAAAAGAAAAAAATAAACCACCAATCATCTCTATCTATTCTACAGACAAAAACATACACAAAACATAACATTTAACAATAAACACAATACAAGTGATATGTATGACATTAAATACAATAAATTCTAAATGGCAGATTCCCCGTAGCAGCATTCTTTAACCCCTGGGGGTACCCCCCCTACAAATCTACGAACTAACTACTAAAGATACTACGCCAAAATCACCGATAATCCGGAGCCGTAGCAGTCCCGAGCTAGCTTAGTCTCCAAGACAAACTCGAGCCGAAAGTAGAAAGGTCATGGATAAACAACAAAAGAAGGGAATCCAATAAGATGGCATCAATTTCCACTTACACCAGCTCTGCTTTTTCTACCACCGCTGCTACTGCAAAATCCTCACCAACAGCCATATCCAGTCCGGCGCTTCTTTCTACCCAAGAAGACAAAACTCTTCCCCTCAAGATGAAACCGATCGTGACTCCTATTCAAACCCCCCAATTTATTTCTTCCCAGAATATGAACTAGTCCGAGTCAGCCCTGAACATTGTACAAGTTGCTACTCTGGCACTGAAAGCAGCTAAACCTCTCAAGAGTACAATATCCCAAGAAGTCCGCGAACCCATAAATTCATCATTACTGGAAATAAAGGAGCAAACTTGGGACAGCAACTTCATGCCCTGGAAGTCCAACTACTTGAAAAAAAAGTGGAAAATGCAGAATTTCAACTAAAGACAGAAGAAAGGCACTGCAGGGAAATAAAGGCCTGTGCCAACGCTCAAAAGACACCCCTACTCAGTTATGCCTTGGCAACGGCAAATTGAGGAGATGACACTAGACATGCCCTAATAGTTTCATCGTCAGAGCTAGGAGCGACGTCGGAATCCATTACATCAACAATAAAGGATATTATCAAGCCAGCAGTCCTCAGGGCTCAGTCAGTGGACTGTCGAAGGCCAAAAATAACAAGGTCATTATTACGTGCCCTAAAAAGACAGAAACGGTAAAAATACTGGCAGAAATTTCAAAAGCAAATAAAGGATCTCTAAAAGCTCAAAACGGCCAGCTGCTCCGACCTACAGTGATCCGAATGTGCATGAGGAGAATGCTACAGTGAATGAGGAGTTGCAAATGAATATTAAGACAGTGAAATCCTCCATATGATCATTCAGCAAAATGATCTTATCTATGAAATAATCCAATACCGGAAACCAGAAGACTGTATGAAGATCCTTCGAACCACAAAAAATTGAAATGATCAATTAAGGAATATAGTACTACTAGTCGACAGTGCAATAAGAAAAGCATTACTCAGTTTCGGCCGTATCAAAATCAAGTACATGAGGGTGCACGTGGAGGATTCCTCATCACTAGTTCAGTGCTTCAAGTGTATGGGATTCGGGCATTCCTCTTCCAACTGCAATGTTATAAAATACAGATGTATCCACTGCGCCAGCGACCACAAATCGATGGTGTGCCGAAAAAGGACGATGATTCAGCAACAAAGTGTTGAAATTGCAGTAAAATTTCTACCAAAAAAAGTTTTTTATTCGCATAAACCAAATAGACATTAACAACCAGGTAGACATTGCCCTTTTCGACAAAAAACGGAAGAGAGAGCCCAGCAAAGAACTTACTATGGAAAATAAGGGACTCGAAGATCTAAATGAGGAAATTGAAGCCAAATTGAAATATGGAAATTCTATGTCGTTTGAAAGTCCAGAACAGTGTTGTAACGTATTCAAAGAAAAAAATGCTAGTTTTAAATATCCGAAGTATAAACCGCAATTTAAATGACTTTATTGTATTACTTCAGAGGATTCAAGTTAGTTTTGATGTGATTATTCTAAAGAGTGCTGGCTAAAAGAAACACACCAACCAAAAGAAATTCCTAATCATAAAGTTTCTCACACTGAAAGTAATTATACTCAAAATGATGGAGTTATCATTTACGTTTTGGAAAAACTAAAAATCGTTGTTGAAGAGCCTAAGTTTGCAGAAGGAAATTGCTTATTAATAAAAATAGGAAATGGTATAAATATTGTAGCCTTATACCGTTCACCATCTTTCAGAAAAGTGTCGACATTTTTAAGTTCTTTAATTCAGTACTCTCAGAAGTAAATCACGTTCAAAATGTTATTGTAACAGGAGATATTAATATAGATATGCTGAACGAAAACCATTCAAATACTGTAGACTACAATATACTTATGGCGGAGAAAGTCCTGAAAAGTGCAATTCTCCTACCAATACGGGAAAATTCCTGCCTAGACCACATTATGGTAAGATCTCGTAAACAAATTAATACTTTTGTCTGCAATACAGCTATCACAGATCATTTTAATAAAACTCCAAGGTTGGTGGAAATCGACTGACGTTTATTTAGTTTATAGATACATCATAGATGGAGCTAGTTACACATATTAATTTTGTTATATAATTCTAACACCCTCTCGTAACAAAATAAACTAAATACCATTCTAACAAAACAATATTATGAAAATGGATTTAAATTTCCGATATGCCCATTGAATTTAAAAAATTTTGATGTTTACTCGAACAAAGACTTTTTGTTAACAAGTCAGCTGGCATATTGGAAGTTGACACATATTCAAGCTTAACTTTATTATCAAATACACATTCTCTGACAAAGTGATGTCGTGCATCAATGTGCTTGGTGCGTTTATGAAACAGTGGATTAACAGACAAATTAATAGAACTTTGACTGTCACTATATAAACATACCGGTGTATTTTTATGTATTTCTATCATATCAGATAATAAGTTATTTAAGTAAATAGCCTCTTTGCAAGCTTCGGATAGAGCCATATATTCTGCTTCAGTACTAGACAAGGCAACTGTTCTTTGCTTTCTAGATTCATAAGATATAACACATCCTGACATTATGAAGCAGAACCACCTTCTATCTAAGGTACATGATGCCCAATCAGCATCTACAAAACCATGTAAAGAATAATCACTTTTCTTATAAACTAAAGCATAGCTTTTGGTTTTTTGTAGATATTTTAACAATCTTTTTAAATGTTTCCAATGAGTTTCATTATAACAGCTATTATACTGACTTAGGTAACTTACGCTGTAAGCAATGTCTGGTCTTGTCAACACAGATAAGTACATAAGACTCCCTATTAACTGTTGGTATGGATATTTTATAATATCATCACTTTTATTTTAATAATTGTTGGTAAATAATGTATTTAAAGTTCCACTGTGCAAAACAAGGCTTGCGCAAAGACATGCTTATTTTATTACACCAAAAATTTATAATGCACTCTATACCAATACAGAAATCAAATGTGAAAATATATCATCCTACAGGAAACATAAAAATGTAATAAAGTCTTGGATAAATACCATAGATATTAATATTTACCTGCTGTAACATCTGATCTTAATCTCTATTAACTTTTAACAAATCCTTATTAACTTTTATTTTTCACATTTAATCCCGTAAATACAGTAAATAATGATTTTACTATAAATATTTTCATTCTTTTCTTTTCAATTTTCTACAAAGATAAAATATGTATATTTAGAGTAATTTTAACTGAACTGCCTTAAAGAAACACAAGTATACCCACGAACTGGCGATGCCTATGTGGGATTTTTTTGCTATCATACATTTATGCATATTATTATTTTTATGTATATGCTGTTTATGAACTCGTGTGTGTGTACGTGTATTGTGTGTGTATGTTATGTATGGTGTGTAATACACTATATATGTATACATATGTGCATGTGTACATATACTTTTCTGTAATTCGCATTGTTTCTTTCTTTTTTTAATATGTATGTAAAAAACATAATTTGTATTTTAAAACCATGTATGTAACAAAAAAAAAAAAAAAAAAAAAAAAATTTACATCTTTCCGGTACCTTTAAGTTTCTGTGCGGTATCAACCATTTGCGTTATATAGGCACCCATTGACTCGGAGTCTTCTAGTCGAATAGATATTAGCTGACGAAGTAGACTGATGCGACGAGTGAAGCCACAATCATCATATAGGGCCTTCAAACGCTTCCATACATCTTGTACTGTTTGCTCATTTTTGATGTGAACATAAATTGAAGAATCAATCGTCATAATAAGTTTAGCTTTTGCCTTTTTATCATCCAGACTTGTACAAACAGATGATTCTTGCTTGTGAATATCCACACCATCCAACATCAAAAAATGTTCAGCTGCAAACGCCCACTCATCATAATTTTCACGTCCCTTCAATTTAGGTACATTCACTATGTAACTTCCCGCCATGTTGAAATAAACGCACACCGAGAACGCGGTAACAGATTGTCGATCAGAAAAACAGTTATTATTGCGGCGATTTACACTGTTTTTAAAGAGTATATGATATACTGGTCACTGATTGTCCAACTAAATAGTATTTTACGCAGGAAAACTTTGATTTAACGCTGATTTAACGCGAGTTATCGCTCTGGGCCCATAACCTAATAAAACTCCAAGGTTGGTGGAAATCGACAGACGTTTATTTAGTTTATAGATACATCATAGATGGAGCTAGTTACACATATTAATTTTGTTATATAATTCTAACACATTTCCCCATAATGCTGGCCTTGCAGACGAAAGTTGTCAGGGAAAATAAAAAAAAAAATATCGAAACTCTCCTAAATTTTGAAAAAATTAATGAAGACATGTGAAACAAAACTGTACATCAATATTGACATCATCAGACGCAAATCTTGCAATTTTTTGTTCAAACTCTTCAAAATACAATAAAAAAATATGGAATCATAAAACAAAAAAAAAACAAAGCATTACAACCATGGCTTAAGAAAATGTATTAAGAAACGAGATAAGATGCACATGCAATGTAAAACACGTCCACAAGACGAGACCATAAATTTAATTATCTTAAAAATCTTATAGAAATATGTGAAAAAAAAACTATTCACTGTGTAAAAGAGGAATATTACAAAAGGAAAATCGAAAATAACTCATAAAACCCAAAGAAAATTTGGAAAGTAATTAAAGAAATTGCTAACATAGCCCCGAATAAAATCACAGACATCTCGCAAATCAAAACGGAGCAAATCTCAACAAATAACGCCGACTCTGGTATAAATAGACTTAACAGTTAACACTCTTAACAAATACTTTGCAACAATAGGACAAACACTTTCCAATACGTCCCTAAATAAGATGAAAACAACAGAAAAACAGCTAACTTTGAACCACAGAGCAGGAAGAAGCCAACAAAATTCTCTTTTCCTTCTACCAACAAACAATGAAGAAATTAATAGGATCATCTCTGAACTGAAACCCAACTCAGCACCTGGAATAGATGGAAACACTGCAAATGTCATAAAGAAATGCAAAGAAGGTATAATAACACCGCTAATACACATTTGTAATCTGAGCATGTAAACTGGAGTATTCCCAAATTGCCTCAAAAAAGCAATTGTTTGTCCTATATCCGTCTTCTCCTAGTAATTACAGGCCGATCTCTCTATTAAGCATTCTATCTAAAATTCTGGAAAAGCTTGTCAAAGTAAGATTAATGAATTTCTTTAATAAGTACAAACTAATCTCACCACAACAATTTGGGTTCCAAAAGAAAAAATCTACTGAAAATGCGATAACAGATATAACAGAATATCTGACGAAGAATTTAGAAGCAGGTAAAAAATGCGTTTTTCTAGATTTACAGAAAGCGTTTGACTCAATTTCACGAAAAATCGATTAAGGAAATTAAAAATGATGGGTGTGAGAGGCATCCCTGAATGAATTTGGCATATGAATTTGGGAGGTGGTCAATGGGTACCGCCGCCCCGGGAACCATACTCTGGGTTACCAACACCTCTGCCACAGGTCACCTGAAGTGGTTCGCTACGTTTGGTGACTTAGCAGGGGGGCCCGGGCTCATGGAGGGTTGTGCGTTCTGGATCACACTGATGAATGGGTCGGCCTACTTACTGCGGGGCGGGCCGGGCTGGGAGAGGCCGGTTGAGGGAGATCCAGTAAACTGGTTATCGCTGTCCGGGCCGCTGGATAGTACAGGGGCCCGACCCTTGGGCTCACGACCAAGGGTGGGCTGCCCCATCAGCCAGCGAAAAAACCCTGCCGCTGATGTTGTGCCGGTTCGTGACCGGTTAGGACCCAGCATCCAGCGTTTGGGGCGCACTGGGTGACCTCCACAGCCGGACTCTCCTGCCCATTGCCTGGAACCGCAGTCAGAAGAACATACCTTACATTTGGTGTATCCAGTTGCTCCACTCTCCAACTCCCCAACCAAAATTTTCAACCTAATCCTTCCCAACCCATCCTAAATCCCACAAACAAATAAAACAAACTTAAAAACTACGAACTCACAACCAATCAATATAAACTCAGCGACAGCGAACAGTAGGAGTCCTCAGTGTGGATCGAGGATGAAGGTGAATTTCGCTAACATTCGCGGTCTGCACACCAACCTAACTCCCATCCACCACCACCTTCTCTCACAAAATCCCCATCTCCTCTTTCTTACGGAAACACAGATTGCCGAGCCCCCAGATACCTCCTATCTGAACTGCCCAAGATATCATCTGGGAAGCCTTTTCAGGCCAAAAGGAGGTGTTTGCCTTTACAGCCGTGCTGACATCAGCTGCGCTCGTCTCGCAAATATCGAGAGCGCAAATCACGAAGTGTTATGGGTACGTGTGGATCTCACCGGTATGATGAGAATTTATGCGTGCCTATATCGCTCACCAAACCTTGCCGAATCAGACACTGTTGAATTGTTTAAATACTTAAGTGACACTGTAGATATTCTCTTGCCCCGTTACCCATCGGCCGAGTTTGTGATCCTGGGGGACTTCAATGTTCATAATGAACAATGGCTGAAGTTCTCGGGCCCAACGAACTCTGCCGGCAGATCAGCGGAATTCTTTGCTCTTATCCATGGACTAAGCCAACTCGTAGAATCTCCGACCAGAATATCAGACATCCCATCACATCGAGCCAACCTACTCGATTTGTTTCTCACTAGTGAGCCACTCGGGTACAGAGTGGAGGTGACAGCGCCCTTAGGATCCTCTGACCACTGCCTGATTACCACCTCTGTCCCATCCTCCATGAACCGTCAACCCGACAAACATGTAAAGAGGAAGGTATGGCACTACAGGGTAGCAAAATGGGACGGCATGCGGTCTTTCTTCGGCGCCTTTCCTTGGAGTACTGTATGCTTTAGCTCCGAGGACCCATCAATTTGTGCACGCGAGATAGGAGAAGTAATCACATCAGCAATGGATTGCTACATTCCCTTCTCCGTCAAATTCTCTGGAGCGGGCACAAAACCATGGTTTGACCATCGCTGTGCTGAAGCTGTCAGACTCAAAAATACGGCTTTTAATGCACTCCGGAAGATTAGCTCCATGAATAACCTTTCGGAATACCGAAAACGGGCAAGGGATTGTAAGAGAGTTCTTAATAGAGCTAAGAGCGATCACGACCAGAGAATTGTGAAAAAGCTGGCTGACTGCCCCACAGGTAGCCGTGCTTTCTGGTCACTCGCTAGCTCGATCGGAAGAAATTTCTGCAGAACCACTTTCCCACCTCTGGCCAAGCCTGATGGTCGGCTGGCTAACTCGGCCCGCGAGAAAGCTGAATTATTAGGCAAAATTTTCGCGGAAAACTCAACTCTTCAAGATAACGGAGAGACTCCCCCTTCCATTCCGCACTGCGGTTTTCAAATGGAAGAACCGAAGATCCGGAACAGAGAGGTTCTCCGAGTCTTGAACGAGCTGAAAGTCGACAAAGCCAGTGGGCCGGACGGAATACCTGCCTTGGTCCTCAAGAGGTGTTCTGCAGAAATGACTCCAGTGCTCGCGAAATTATTTAGGCTCTCTCTCAAAAGAGGAAAGGTGCCAGATCTTTGGAAAAAGGCAATAGTCCACCCAATCCCAAAAAAAGGGGACCGCTCCGACCCTTCTAACTACCGCCCCATAGCCATCACTTCCATACTCTCGAAGGTATTAGAAAGGGTGGTTAGCAACAAATTGCTCACATATCTCGAGAATAACAATATCCTTAGCGATCGGCAATATGGATTTCGTCAAAACCGATCGTGTGGCGATCTACTCGGATATGTGACGCATATTTGGGGGCGGTACATGGAACGTTTTGGTGAAACTCAAACCGTTGGGTTGGATATCTCCAAAGCCTTTGACAGAGTCTGGCACCGGGCGCTTATCGGGAAGTTACCATCGTATGGGATCCACCCACCCAACCCTACATAGTTGGATTGCGGACTTTCTGAGGGGAAGAACAATTCAAACCGTGGTTGACGGCTCTTCTTCCTCACCGCACCAAATCAATGCGGGGGTGCAACAAGGATCTGTGCTGTCTCCGACGCTGTTTTTAATGCACATCAACGATCTCGTAGAAATGTGCACCAATTCACTGCTACGCTGATGACAGCACCGTTCACGAGGGTTACCCTTTTGACAGGCCCCCTTCCACGTATGATGTCCGAACAGCTCGGGAAGTTTTGAAGCAAAAAATTGACCACCACCTCGAGATGGTTCGTGCCTGGGGTAAGGCCAACTTGGTCAGTTTCAACGTCTCAAAAACCCAAGCGTGTCTGATTTCGGCAAAGAGGGAGATCAATGACTGTCTGGTGCAATTTGATGGGAGCACTCTCCCCAATAAAGACTCTATTGAAATGCTTGGAGTTACTATATCAGACCAGCTCAAGTATCGGGGATCCATAGAAGCCCGAGTAAATCAGGCCTCCAAAAAGTTGGGCGTCTTGTACAGGGCTAGGAGATTCTTCAACAGTGACCAGCTGCTGACCCTGTACAAGTCTCAAGTCCGCCCAACTATTGAATTTGGGAGCCACCTTTGGGCTGGTGCCCCAAAATACTTAATAAACCTGCTTGAATCTGTGCAAAGGAGAGCGATCCGTCTGATTGACAATCCGTTGTTAACAGACCGATTGCCTTCTCTAATGCATAGACGCAATGTAGGCATGCTGTGTCTGTTCTACAGGTATTTCAATGGAGCCTGCTCCAAGGAGCTAGCAGAATTGATTCCTGATGCACCGGTGCACGTGCGCAAAACTCGACGGACACGAACTGAACACCCGTTCACGGTTGACGTTGGCTTCATGAGAACAGGCCGTTTTTACGACTCGTTTTTGTGTAAGTAGGCTCGTATGTGGAACGAGCTACCGGCATCTGTTTTTCCTCCCTCCTATAATCCGAGCCTCTTCAAGGCCCGCATTAACAAATCCCTTCCTACAGCCCCTACCTTATTCCGCCTCACAACGCCGCCCAACCGGGTGGTGACATAGTTCCCCTGTCTGTACACTGCACAGGCAGGGACACTCTTGTGAGGTGTCACATAAAAAAAATAAAATAAAAAATCCCACTCGCATTGTTTGATGACTACCTCTCGGAAAAAACTCAATTGGTAAAGAACGATGGAAAATTAAGTCAATTAACACGGAAAAAAATTATTCGGAGTACCCCTTGGACCAATACTTTGTCTTGCGTATATAAACGAACTATGCAAAATAGACCTAGAAAATGGAAAAATTATATCATTTGCCGATGATACAATTTTAATTTCCAAAGGAGAGACATGGGAGGAGATAAAATCAAAATCTGAAACAGGTCTAGTAAAAGTATCAAAATGGCGAGAATGCAACCTCTAGACATTAAATAAAAGAGGCAAACCTAACAGTGAAAAAACAGTGAGTAAACATAAAAGTACATTTAAATGACGAAGTGTTCCCCAGGAACACAAATACCTCACCCATGCGCATGCCAAGACCTTGAAAAGGTGGAATTAGTCAAACGTCTGGGTATTTTAATAGATGACTCTTTGACCTGGAGAGCGCACATTAAAAATACGGCCAAACGAATACGCAAACTAATTTTCTTCTTTTATTTATTTATTTATTTATTTATTTAATATCAACGGTATAAATATACCATAAACAATGATAACATGTCACAGTTAAAATATTTAAAAAAAAGAATTACAAATACATGTGGCATTTGATTGTGAAATGACATTAGAGAGTAAGTAGGTAAGTAAGTAAACAAGAGATACAAGTACATAAGTTTGTATAGTGCAAATAAGGTAGAATTAGATTAAATTAATATTGATTGAAAAGATTTGATAGCATAGCCCTCTTGTACCTACCTTGCGTGCAGTTAAATAGATCTGCCACATCTGCGTATCTATTACTAACTTCATGCAACCTAGGTACAAGCGAGTGTTTGGAATACTCAGTCCTGATATTGTTGCATTTAAACAAAATTTTAGAACGAGTAGCTCTCGTGGGTATATGAAATTCAATGAGGTTAATTAAATCAGGACTGTCTATACTACCATTTACAATTTTGAACATAAATATTAAGTCGGATATAATTCTTCGATCTGAGAGTTTTAATAAATTTAGATTTTTCATCAAGTAATTATAATTTATATTTTCAATGGGAATACCGAGTTTAAAATTAATGTGTCTTAGGAATTTATGTTGAATTTTTTCGATTGAATCTGAATGTAATTTGTAGTGGGGGGACCAGATCGAGGAGTTATATTCGACTTGACTACGAACCAGGGATGTATACAAAATTTTTAATGTTGAAATATTCTTGAAACCTCTGGAATTTCGAAGAATGAAGCCTAGCATTTTCATTCCTTTATTATTAATATTATTTATATGCGATATGAAGTTTAATTTAGAGTCGAAAGTTATCCCCAGGTCATTAATTTCTTCGACAGAGGTAAGGATTGAGTTATTGAGTTTATATGAATGAATAATTGGTTGATTTATTCTGTAAAATTTAATTGAATAACACTTATTTATGTTCAGATGAAGTTTGTTAAGAGAACACCAATTAATTAACCTGTTCAAATTATTTTGTAGACAGATACAATCTTCAGCACTTTTGATTACTTTAAATATTTTTAAATCATCTGCGAAAAGTAACGTATTAATATCTTCATCAAATATATTTACAATATCATTTATGAACAGTAAAAATAATATTGGGCCTAAATGAGACCCCTGTGGTACACCACTGGTAGCTATAAATTGATTGGAAATGAACAAATTGATTTTTACAAGTAAAACTCTATTAGTTAGATAGCTAGCAAACCATTCTAAAAGTTTTCCGCCAATACCGAGCTTACGTAGTTTGATCAGGAGAATTTTATGGCATACTTTGTCAAAGGCCTTGATAAAGTCCGTATATATGGAATCGACTTGAGTTCTGTTAGCTAATGCGTTTGATATATAGTTTTCATATAACGAGAGATTTGTCAGAGTTGATCTACCTGACAAAAATCCGTGTTGATTAGGAACAATGAGATGGTTAATACATGGTGAAATTTTATCAAGTAATAGTTTTTCAAAAAGTTTAGGAATTACAGATAGCTTACATATTGGTCTATAGTTAGTAACATCACTTTTATTACCCTTTTTAAATATAGGAGTTAGATAACAACGTTTCCAAATATCAGGGAAGCACCCTGTGTCAAGGGATTGATTAAACAATAGAAAAATCGGCTCAGCCAGTGAAGTAATACAATTTATCAGGATATTGGGATGTACATTATCAGGTCCAGCCTTTTTGTTTTTGTCTAAGGATTTGATTTTACTTATAACATCGTTTATGTTGATGTGTATGGCAGGGATATGTATGCTCTCGTTAAGCGACGAAGGTGGTATATAATTGTCTGGGATATCTTCGTCATAGACGCTTTTAAAATAATCAGCAAAATAGTTAACTTTTACATTCATGTCAGTACTACTCTTTTCTTTGAAGTGCATTGAAAGGGGTAAACCTTGTTTGTTTTTTCTAAGAGAGTTAACGTGAGTGAAAAAGTTTTGTATATTAGAAGGTATAGAGTTTTCGATTCCATTTATATAATTGAAATATGAATTTCTTGATAGTTTTTTACATTGAGTTCTATAGTTGTGAAATATCTTGTAGTCGATAAGAGAGTTTGATTCTTTAAAGTTTTTGTGTGCAATTTTTTTACAGATAACTAGGTTTATTAGCTCGCCACTGAACCATTTTGGGAACTTCGCTTCCTTGAAGTGTGAAAGTGGTACAAAGCTTTCAATGGCCTTATTAATAATTTTGTAAAATAATTCAAGATTATAGTTAATAGTATTATTATGGTGAAGAAATGACCAGTCTTCATTTGCAAGATATTGATTCATGTTAGAATAGTCAGCTTTGGAGAAATTATAAGTTAGGTTAGGAAGAACAGTTGTGTCATCTGGTGAGTTATTAGTAGTGATGGTTATGCTTAGGGCGGGGTGGTGGCAGTCTAGGGGGAGAAGCTCGTCAACTGATTTTGCGATATGGACTGAGGTATCACTGCAGAATACTAAATCCAGCAGCCGATTATTGGTATTGTAGACTTGATTGACTTGATGTAGAGAGAGTAAGTTCGTCATATCTATTATTTCGCGGGCATTTTCTGGTAGGCTTAAGTTGTGATAAGAGTCCTTATTCATCCAATCAATGCAAGGGGTATTATAGTCACCAAATAAAATTGTTCTGGCATCAGGGTATTTATTTTTAAAGGTTTCGAGGTCATCTATGTGGTTTCTGTAGACTGTGATATTGGATCCAGGAGGAATGTAGACACATCCCAGTAGAATTTTGCCTGATTTAGTTTTTAGTAAAACGAATACCTGTTCCACGTCCAGATGTTTACAAATTAATCGAGTGGATGGCAGTAATTTTGTAACGGATATAAGAACTCCTCCTCCTCTGGTTTTAGTACTAGTGGCTGGATTTCTGTCAAGGCGGTAGGTGTTGTAAGATGAAAATCCAAGTTCCTCGGTGTGAATATCAGGATCAAGCCAAGTTTCGGTAAGAAGAAAAACTTCAATGTGTTGGAGTAGTGGAAGAGTAGTTTGTAGCTCTATGAGTTTGGTACGGCAGCCTCGGATATTTTGGCCGTATCCGATGATGTGTTTGAGTTTTTTGAAGTTGACCTTATTATTGTGGGCTTGTTATTCATATATTTTATTGTTAACCCAACTTCTCCTCCCTTTATCCGAGTTTCCAATTCTTGGCGGAGGTCCAACAAGAATTTTCGTTGGTTCGGTGTTTGGTCGGAAAAGATTTTAACAGTGGAGTTGGTCAGATAAAAGTTCTTTCTCCTGAGGATATTTATTGCTTCAGTGGAGTTCTTTAGAATAACCTTAACGGGCCTAGGTTTATCCGGCCTCACTGCTCCAAGGCGTAAAGTGTTGATAGAGTTAATTTCAATGTTACTATCAATCTTATTCAAGATATTTGTAATTTGTATTTTGTCATCTTGTATTTTTGAAGTGAAACTTCTTTACCCGCGTCATGCAATTTCGAGGACCGGAGTAAAACGAACTCATGACCGAAACGAAAATGCGGGACCGATTAAAGTTCATTTGATCTAGTCAAAGTTTTGAAGTAAAATATAAATGCTTCTTAGCTCATCTCGACAACTGGCGTTGGTGGTGTAATGGTCAGCGTAGTTGCTTTCCAAGCAGTTGATCCGAGTTCGATTCTCGGCCATCGCACATTATTTTTTTGTTTTTAACGCCTTTTTTTTTTTCAATGGTTGACCATAATATCAATCCACTAAGTAATATTTTAGGCCTGTAGCATACTTGAAAAGTTAAAGAATGATATAAAATTTTTTATGATGTTAACGATAAAAAAATAAAAAAAAACATAAAATTACCATAAAAAATGGGCCAACGGCACGCGGTGTTCCCAAGCGGTCACCCATCCAAGTACTGACCGCGCCCAATGTTGCTTAACTTCGGTGATCGGACGAGAACCGGTGTGTTCAACATGGTATGGTCGTTGGCAAACGCTAAACAATATTAATTTCTATTCTACCTGCCAATAAATATATGAAAATTAGTATAAAAAAGCCCTAATAATACTGAAAACATTAGCAAGGTGTGTGCGACGTTGATAAAAATAATCATTACATACGCGCTTGAAAAAGATCGTAATTACATCCATAACTTTGCAGGAATTTTTTTTTTCAATGGTTGACCATAATATCAATCCACTAAGTAATATTTTAGGCCTGTAGCATACTTGAAAAGTTAAAGAATTTTATGATATTATTAATGATAGTAACGATAAAAAAATAAAAAAAAACATGAAATTACCATAAAAAATGGGCCAACGGCACGCGGTGTTCCCAAGCGGTCACCCATCCAAGTACTGACCGCGCCCAATGTTGCTTAACTTCGGTGATCGGACGAGAACCGGTGTGTTCAACATGGTATGGTCGTTGGCAAACGCTAAACAATATTAATTTCTATTCTACCTGCCAATAAATATATGAAAATTAGTATAAAAAAGCCCTAATAATACTGAAAACATTAGCAAGGTGTGTGCGACGTTGATAAAAATAATCATTACATACGCGCTTGAAAAAGATCGTAATTACATCCATAACTTTGCAGGAATTTTTTTTTTCAATGGTTGACCATAATATCAATCCACTAAGTAATATTTTAGGCCTGTAGCATACTTGAAAAGTTAAAGAATTTTATGATATTATTAATGATAGTAACGATAAAAAAATAAAAAAAAACATGAAATTACCATAAAAAATGGGCCAACGGCACGCGGTGTTCCCAAGCGGTCACCCATCCAAGTACTGACCGCGCCCAATGTTGCTTAACTTCGGTGATCGGACGAGAACCGGTGTGTTCAACATGGTATGGTCGTTGGCAAACGCTAAACAATATTAATTTCTACTCTACCTGCCAATAAATATATGAAAATTAGTATAAAAAAGCCCTAATAATACTGAAAACATTAGCAAGGTGTATGCGACGTTGATAAAAATAATCATTACATACGCGCTTGAAAAAGATCGTAATTACATCCATAACTTTGCAGGAATTTTTTGAAGTGAAACTTCTTTACGCGCGTCATGCAATTTCGAGGACCGGAGTAAAACCGACTCATGACCGTGACGAAAAAACGGGATCATTTCGCTATAGGAGCCTAGCTAATATTATATACCTAGTTTAACTCACTCTCCTAACTCATCTTCGCTGTCTACAGGCAGAGCGCACGACTGTGGTCGTGAAGAACCGAGGTTCGATCCCCGCTTTAACTAATTTTTTTTTTCTTTTTTTATAACTTTTAATTTTTTTTATCACATGCTACTTATAAATATGTCAATAGACAGAAAAAAAGAGAGAATGAAATGAAAAGAGAGAGAGAGAAGAATACTAGAAGTTTCACTTCTGTCTTGCGTAGGCTTGACACACCCATTTTTTCTATTTGGTTGAGCTTAGAGCTTTCAGGAATATTTATGATTATTAGATTATTTGCTCTTTTTTTTCTTTCTTCAAGTTCGTCGGCTGCTTCACAAGTAGATACTACTGAGTTAGGTTTATTGGATAATGCTTTAAAAGCTGACAGCTTACCCTCGAGTGCTGCCATTTTGGCAGCCATTTGAGCAATGGTTCCGAGAATAGCATTTGTTTTTGGTACCATTTTTGCAATTTGATCTTTGTTTAATTTGCTTGTTGGGTCAATTATTAATTCAGTGAGGGCCTCAACCGCGTTTCTCGCCAGATTGATGAATCCTTGGGAATCCATTTTATTAAATTAAATTTTTTTTTTTTTTTTTGGAAAAATGGAGGATGGGTCAGCCTGTATTTAAGGTGGAGTGATTTGAAGTAGATACTTGGGACCCAGCCGCGCGGTAGTAGTTTGGGTGACAATAATACTTAATGTTTTGACTTTTAATTATATTGACAATGCTCACTCAGTTATGAATTTAGGAACCAGCAGGATTGCTCTCCGACTTCCTTAAACTTGCAGTCTCTCAATGACTCGTTAACTTGTTAGTTTCACTGTTTAAAAATACTGTAAAATATTAAATTGTGTTAAGCGTAAAATTGAGTGTGCTCTCCGTGTCACTATATAAGGTTAACTGAAAGATATAAGATATAATAATATAAAGATATATTCTTGAAAGATATACGCAACATTTTTGATAAGAAAACCATTAAAATTGTGTACTTTGCTTTGTGCCATTCAATTATCAGGTATGGCATTCTAAGCTGGGGCGGTGCAGCCAAGACTATACTAGATCCGTTAGCCAAGGCACAAAAGCTGTAATAAGAGTGATGGATAAAAAACCTTATATGTATCCATCGACATCCTTATTTAAGGAAACAAAATTACTAGACGTAAGATAGATTTATGTACATGCACACATAATGTACTATACGAACAATCCCAAGCTTCATAGTCTTGTAGATTATAGTTACACAACAACACTAAGATCAGAACAAAGGATGATAGTACCAAAAATGAACACATCGTTTGGACAACGTTTCCATGTATTCCTGGCTCCTAAGGTGTATAATGGTTAAAACAGGCCCTCTTCAAAAGCAAATTACCGTATGGCTCATAGAATGTGGCAGAATGAAATCGGAAAGCTTTCTGAAAGAAATTATTGTCTGACTGAAGAAAGACCATTAATAGAATTCATTCTGACTTATCCATATTATCGTATATATATTTATTATTTTTGTTTTAACATTTGTGTAACGATATATGTACAACATTGTATAATTGTTTTTATATGTTTTTATATTTTCTTACGTTTTCTTTTTATATTTTCTTATTTATGTTACCATCATAATACGAGCATTTGCCTAGTTTGGGGTATTAATAAAAAATAAAAAAGTAAACTCATTGTTTAGGAACTCTGTCAATAAATTATATCCATGTCGGTCCTCTCTGATCATCAGTCCGTTCCCCAATAAACACCTTTACAAGTCTACTTACACGTTATTCGTTAGATTACTTTACCATTCACATTCATACATCGTCATAATATTTGTCGTAAAATCCTACCACATCTTTGTGGCACATCTTTTATCAATTATTTATTATTTACAGTAGGCAGGTATTTTTTTACATTAGCTCCTCACAGGAGGCCCTGAGGGAAAAAATCCGTCATCAATGTCATCTTGGGGATGCTGTGTGGAGGGTCTTTCTAGGGAAAGGAAGGAGAGGAAGGTAGGGTAGGCAAATCTGGGGTTTAATGTGTCCAGGAGTGACGGACGTACGAATGCAAGTGCAAGGCAATGGGTCGAGAGAGATCCAGTTGGAGAAGTCAAAAGGTCTCCCACAGCTATTGTCTCCCGATCCGACCCGCTACGCAGTATGTGGGCAAATGCATTGCCGCCAAAACCTAGGCAAACCTCACTCCATAAACTCGGTCACCCCTTCATAGCGAACCACAATGGCAGGGGTGTTGGTTAACCAATAAATGATTCCCGGGGGGCGGTATCTATACCAGCCAACTTGTAAAGTATAAAATGAAACTAAATTCAATATTAAAAGTAAGATTTTTAATAAAATAATAATTAAACACTTAGTTTTCACCAATTCTTTTAACAATAATTCATATAAATATCAACGTGTTTTAGAACCAACGCAATGGCTCCTTCATCAGGATACAAAGTTTACTTTATGTATTATGTAGCAATACTTAGTTATGTATAGTATTATATAATAATTATTATTTAACTTCGCATCCTGAAAAAGGAACCATTGGTAAACTGTTTCATTATCATTAATTTAAATAAAAAGTTTTTCATACAAGACAAATGTAATTATTATTTATTTATTATTCATTAACGCCCTATCGGGCTTTTACAGAGTAAATTGGCAGTTCATGTATGTAAGTGACAATGGGTTTAGCTTATTTGTCATTATCAAATTATTTTTGGTTGAATATTAAAGCAAAAACATCTCAGATTTATAATATATATGTATGTTTTTTTTATTCCCGGATGTGGGGAGGTTAGTTTTATGTATGGCTCGATATTAAAGCCAAAAAATCTCAAATTTAATGGTAATTTTTAATATAATGCCAGGAGAATTTTTGATTGTTTTCATTTTGTTTATTTATTTCTGGACAGTTGCTAGTAGCTAACAAAACTACCCTGCATACAGAAATCAGTTCTCGTGTTCGAATTGGGGAGTAGTGCCATTACAGTTTAAAAGGTACATAGATACTGCATAAGGTAGAATACGGAAATAAGTGTAAGTTTATTGCTATACAGTTAAGTGTTATTAATAATGAAGCTGATGACTATCCTAAAATTTTAAGTACTTAAAAATAAGAATCGGTATAATACAAAATGTAACAATATACGATTACAAATAACACTGGAAATTTTAATCACAAAATAAATTCTGATTAATTATTTATTTTATTGTTAAGAGAAAAACGTTACGAAGAACCTGACGATGTTTGAAAATCTTCTACTACCACTACAGTTAGCGTAAAATGTTGCTCGTGTTGTGATGGAGGACTTAGCCAGCTGAGGAATTGAACTGACCGGTGACCGAGTTAACATACTTTGGTTGTCGCTATAAGCAATCATTCTTTCATATATATATATTTCATGGTACTCCTTTCCTAACCACAAACACCAGCTTCCATTGTGGAACAATAACATTTTATAAAATTGTATATTGAAAATTATTATTCTTGTAAAATATTTAATCAAAATTATATACGAGGGTGGTCTGAAAAGTTTCTGACCTCAACGCAAAGATGGAGGTACTCGTCAACAAAAGCTAGTGAATGTAGTTGTGCATCTTTTGACAGTTACTCACGAAAATTTCGGACATTTTTATTGCTAACTTATAACTTAACTTATTTTTCAGTTTTTAGTTGACAGTCGTTTGAGTGAGTCGATGTGTGTATTTTTGTGAAAATGGAAAAAATTGAGTATCGAGCTGTTATTAAATATTTGTTTTTGAAAGGCAATACGCCTATGCAAATCAAAAATGAGTTGGAATCTGTTTATGGGGACTCTGCACTATCATTTAAAAATTGTTAAAAAGTTAAAATCCTAGTTAAAAGTCGTAGTAAAAAATGACCTTAAGTTTATCTAATTATACTATAAATAAAAATACTGGTAATGTGATTATATTATATAAAAGAGGTAACTATATTTTATGTATTATTTTACCGTTTTTATCAATCTGCTGTTTATTTTTGGAATATTTCTGTTAAAGTTGAACAAATTACTACTATCATATCAAATTTTGGAAAATTTACCAACATCTTCTAACTTATTTATTTATCAATGTTTCAGAAAAATAACAGTAACACCATAGTTATAATCTTCTTGTACCTAAACAATCAAGACTGCAAAACTTACAGATTGCACCCACCACCAACATATACATATAGTAATACAATATTATTTATGTTGTGGGAATCGAATCTGCATAGATTTATGGATATCCTGCTTGTCAAAAGAGCATTGTTTTTAAATACAATAATTTATGAGATATCACACGTTAGCATTATATAAAAAATGTAATTATCGATAGCCATTGGTAGTGGTGTGCTTCCTTGCGAAGTCGTCGATTCAGTGCCTTTTGGACGATTGCCGTCTTCATCTCGGGGTTACGTGGTCAGGCGAGTCAGGTATCAGCATATTCGTGCTAGTTATTCGTAGGATTAGGAAGTATATTTTGTATAGGTTTGGGGATAACTATCAGGGACTTGGTTAATGTGCTGCTTATGACGGGCATTTGTTTGTGAAGTTGGTTTTCTATATTTTCAGCTTCATTGATGGCAACTTTGTTTTGAACCTCAGAAAAGGCGTGCACAAAAGAAAATGGTTCAGTTTTACTTTGAAGAACCTTACAAAGGTTTTGTATAAACCAAGAACCCGATGCGGTATTCCGATGTGAAGGGGTCCCAGCGTATGTACTATGAAACACTAAAATATCATCTTCATCCAAGGATTTCACCATTGTCTTAATTTCTTCTTGTGGAATGGCTTTCCCGGCATTCGTTGCAACGGTAGGGGCGGCGTCTGTCTCCACGCGTCCTGCTGTTACGCTGTCCGAGGTTGTCGTAGCACTTTCTCCACTTCCAGCTAACACTACGACGTTTTCTTGTGGAATGGCTTTCCCTGCATCCATTGCAACGGTAGGGGCGGCGTCTGTTTCCACGCGTCCTCCTGTTATGCTGTCAGAGGTTGTCGTAGCACTTTCTTCACTTTCAGCTAACACTACGAAGTTTTCTGCATCCGCAGGCATAGCTGCTTTTACCTCATTGATATGTGCTTGGAAGTGTTTATCTGATTTAGTATCAATACCGATGTTGTCTCTTTCACCGACGGTTGTGCTCAGAACAGAACCATCTAACTGAATGTGCAAAGCATCGGTGGTAATGTCCTTATCTGTTGTAACATTTGTTTGTCCTTTAATGAAATCACCAACCTCTGCTATTTCTTGTAGATTTTTGTCAACCTGGACAGAACCGGTGATTTTATCTCCTCGGCAAACCTACAAATAGTAAGAATTAGTTGTTCTGTATAATAAGTTGTTCTATAAACATAAAATAGCTATTATTTACATAATTGTTAACATAAATTTAACCTGTAGGAAGAAGAACTTTGGTTTTCCGATAAGACCAGGCTGATTTGTATCTGATAGCTGATTGTACAAATCTTCTTCACTGAAGGGAATATCAAAGGAGCCGAGATTTCCCTCTACGCCGTGGGTGAGCACCACCACAGCAACACAGGTGTCATCGGAAAAGTCTTTGGCTAAAATAAAGCAACAAAATACTGTATTTCATTTCTTCCGTTGTATTTAAAAATAAATTTACTTCAAGAAAATATTTAGAATTAAATATTATTTACCAGACGAAAGAGTTGTTAAAACATCTTGTTTTTTTAAATCATCCTTTTGTATAACCTCAAATCCAAGATTTTCGAAGCATGATTTTAAACAGTCTGCATCTATATCTGTTCCATTTCTTGGCTCCAGGAATTCTGGAAAAAGAAAAGCTTTGAAAAAATATGGTTAAAATCGTGGGGCGATATATATTTACTGTTTCTCATAGAACACAAAACCGAATTTTTCGCATAATAATTAACCTCACTAGGACCATAGAGCTACAATTAGAGGCGCTACTGCATACTAATATCTCGTGGAAACTTGTTGCACTACTAGAACCCAATAAGGGGTGCGCGTAAACCGGATTAAGTATTTTAGTTTGGGAGAATTGGAGGTCAGTTGGAGATAAGAGGAACCTTCATCAAAATTCAACACACCTTTAAAAAGTGTTATAGAGTCATTAAAGGCGATGAAACAAAAACTAAGTTTAATAGGTACATATGTGACCTATTTAACCTAGTTTTTGTTTTATCACTTTTCATGACTTCATAAAACTTTTTGTAGGTGTGTTGAGTTGTCATTTTAATGATATATTCGGGTCACCATGCAGAACATACTTATCTAACAGGTAACTTCAAATTAACACAAAAAAATATCCGTAAAAAACGGTGGGCACATCAAAATGTCAAATTTTTAAATTTAGTGGTCGCATTTACTTTTACATACTTTTTTTATACTTAACTCTTAACCTAATTTTATAATTTTAAGGTTAGTATATTTAACTAAAAATAGTTTAGCATGCTGAAACAGTTGTCACAGTAAAACTAAACGAAAATAATTGGAAAAACTAAAATTAGATTTAACACAAAAAAACTTAAGTTTTACGGCTAGGAAAAAAATGCACATATCGACCGCAAACTTTTTTTTTACAAATTTAAAAGAAAAAAGTTATGTATTATATTAGATTCACCTCTTCCAGATTTAACGTAAAAATAGTTGAAAATGAAACACTTTCCCAATTTATTGTAACTCTTGTACAATTCTGGCGACAAGTTTTTGGATTTAGAGGATGCATTTTTGAAGTAGACTTCCTGCGTCATTGTACTGGTAACTTCAGGTAAATATTTGTAGTTGACTTGTGATGGGATATTTGTTTTCTCTCGATTGCGTGCCACTTCACTCAAGAAGGTAACCAGAGCGTCCTCCAAGAGCGTGTCCCCGGTCAAGCTCTGCAGCCTCTCGCAGACTTTCTGCACGACCCAGGAGCCGGAGTCCGAGGGCTGGTGCGACGGGCCCCCCTCGTAGCAGCTCCTCAGGGCCAGGATGTCAGCCTCCGTCGGAAGTGTGAAGTGCACAACGCCAGATGCATCGGCTTCAGTGATGGCTTTTGGTTTGGAATCTGTCTCTAACTCCTTACATCTTGATGACTGGAAGAAAAATTCACTGAGTTATTCCATCGGAAATTAATTTTGGTTGGTTGACTTTTATTCACATTGTAAAATATTCTAAATCTCAGTTCAACACTCTGCGTGTCCTGCACTCTTGGGGAGATGTCTGCCCTATTTTGCACAATACTCTGAAAATCTACCAAAATTATTGAGAGCGATAAAATTAATTTATTTCAATTACAATTTATATGATGTCTAATGAAATTGTAATAGAATCATGTAAATAAGTCATCTCAACGTGGTATAGTTACAACTTAAAAATAAGTAAAAAAACTAAAATACTTGCAGAGCTTAATAATGATATTATTAAATTTGATACACATTAAATTAAAAAATATATATAATTGAAGTTCTACGAATTAAACACATTTTTACACTACAAGAGGCCCGGAGGAATATAATTTCTCTGTGGATGCTGTGTGGAGGGTCTTTTAGAGGTCTGGAAGAGACCCATGTTGTAGGAGGGAGGAAACACATAGACCGGACACTCCACAACGGAGCTGTTGAACTCAAGAACGAATGTTTCCCGATTAATAAATAAAACTATCTCGTATCCCGACTAAATGAATGAGCAACATATTGCTTCATAATATTTACCTGCAACAGGAAGATTTTGGGTTTTGTGACGAGTCCCTTACACTTGTCTCCTTTGAAAATGTCAATGATTTCATTCTCCGTATAATAACCCTTCTTAGTCATCATCCGATCGTACACCTTGTAGTGCGTGATGATGATCACCACGAGGCATTCGTAGTCATTGAAGTTAGATTTAGATGCTGAAATTAACATGTACGGGGTATGAACATTATTATAAAAACCGTCAAAATGGTCATTTCGAAGGAAAAATTATAGAACATATAATGCTACGTATACATACGCGAGCCAAACTGACTAACTGTACCTTGACTAACGGGAAAGGGACGAAGCAACCGCAAATGGCGCGAAACGCCGATTGGAGTCGTTCCTTTCCCGTAATTGGTGGCTCGGTTCGCGTTTCGGTTTCGCAAAGGTTTCGCAAAAGTATACATACCATAATATTATATTCAATTTTTGTAAGTAAGACTAAGGACATGATTGGAGAGTATGTACCGATATTCGTCGTGATGGTTTCTGTACTGTGCAGTGTACAGTAACCAATGCCTGTTCTAAATTGTAATTTTTCGGTCAAATTTGAAAAAAATCGGTGGCTACAGGGACTACCAACTGTTTATTGTCTTTTAAAATGCGTTGAAGTGTAGACGTGTCTCCGACGAGTTATTTTTAACCTTTATTGTAATAAAAAAAATAAAAGTGTTGTTTGGTTTCTCTGGGTGATATAAATTCACCGATTTCACTCTTGTACCACTTGTTCCAGGACATATATTATGTATATTGTTTAAAAATTTAATATATATGAGAACTTAACGTAATTGATTATTGGGTTATTGTGGTAATGTTGAGCTTCTTTTTTCTCAAGCCAACGTTTCAGATAGCGTTAGTGTTCACCGTCAGGCCAGATGATAATAATTATCAAATATTAATTAGGATAATGCTTTTGGCTTTAAAAAATTCAAATCATATATCAGAACTTAATTTAAAAAAAAAATCCAAAATGAATTCAATAAAAATAAAAATAAAATAGTAAACAAAAAATTGATTTATCGATAAAATCGGCTGTACCATATGTTGGTAATTTAAAGATTGGTTAAGATACTAACATTTTCAAATCCTTTGACAGTTGTGATGAAAATATCGCATATCAATAATTTATCAGTAAATTGGTATCTCACTTTAGATACAATTCAAGAAAGAACAATGGGTAAGACACAAAGAAAATTTAAAAAAAAACATTAATCCCAATAATTACCAACAATGAGATCTCTTATAAAATCTGAAATCACGTATAATATCTTATTTGAGGGAGTGATAGAACTTACCTTCCCGTAGCACACTGACAACCTTCGAAGCTGTATAATCAATGTATGGAGACAATACTGTTAAACCGAGGCTAGTGAAACATTTTTCTATGTTTTTGAAGTCCTCGGCCGCTCCTTTCCGAGATAGGATAGATTCGCCTGTAAACACAGAATGTATTGTTATTATTATATTTTATTTTAATGTTAAACGAATATTTATAGACAAGGTTTTAAGCTTAGCCCAAAGGATAACAAATTATTATGAGCAATATTTATTAGCCTGAAACACCCATACAAAAAATTCTCGCTGCTGACTGGCAGTCAGAAGCCTGCGAATTCAATTTCCGTTCGTAGCTTTTATTTTTTAAAATAATTCGTTACAGAATATAATAATTTGTTATTTGAATTCGTTTCGCGAAATTGTGATGGACCACCCAGCAAGGTTCTAGCCACTTTTTCTACTGCATCCCTTACTTTAATTTTAATTTTGTTTATTATATTATACGCCCACAGAGTTTTACACTTTGCACATTAATCGGCTACAATTATTCGTACAAGTTTTAGTAATACACATTAGTTGCATACAATAATTACTATACTGGTTTACAATTTGATTAAAAAATCCGAAATAATCAGAAATGTTCGTGTGTTTAAAATATATAGAACTTAAAAATGTTGAAATCATTTGAAAATTTTTAAATATTGAAGACAATATTAGTGATTCTTAAACGCAAATCTGAAACAGAAAAATCAGAAAAGGAAACGGTCACATCTGGGACTCGAACCCAGAACCCTTGTCTTTCCGGGACAATGCTCTACCAACTGCGCTAATGGGACCCTATCCTCATCGGTCACTTTTAACTGTATCATACTTCGAATAAGAACTACCAACGTTGTCTTCATTTTTTCACCGAACATTTTTATTGGCAACTATCTTTATGTATGATCGCAAGATTCGACCCGAACTAAATGCAATCCTAGACAGCGTCTTATAGATAAACCTATCTTATTGTTTTTATTTTTAATGTGCGACATCTATTGACGTTTTCTGCAAGTCTAGAAATGAATTATTATTTTTCGGAATAACTTATTGAGTAAAACCTCAAATTATAATATTTTTAAATATTGAAGACAATATTAGTGATTCTTAAACGCAAATCTGAAACAGAAAAATCAGAAAAGGAAACGGTCACATCTGGGACTCGAACCCAGGACCCTTGTCTTTCCGGGACAATGCTCTACCAACTGCGCTAATGGGACCCTATCCTCATCGGTCACTTTTAACTGTATCATACTTCGAATAAGAACTACCAACGTTGTCTTCATTTTTTCACCGCACATTTTTATTGGCAACTATCTTTATGTATGATCGCAAGATTCGACCCGAACTAAATGCAATCCTAGACAGCGTCTTATAGATAAACCTATCTTATTGTTTTTTATTTGTTTTTCGCACATTAAAAATAAAAACAATAAGATAGGTTTATCTATAAGACGCTGTCTAGGATTGCATTTAGTTCGGGTCGAATCTTGCGATCATACATAAAGATAGTTGCCAATAAAAATGTGCGGTGAAAAAATGAAGACAACGTTGGTAGTTCTTATTCGAAGTATGATACAGTTAAAAGTGACCGATGAGGATAGGGTCCCATTAGCGCAGTTGGTAGAGCATTGTCCCGGAAAGACAAGGGTCCTGGGTTCGAGTCCCAGATGTGACCGTTTCCTTTTCTGATTTTTCTGTTTCAGATTTGCGTTTAAGAATCACTAATATTGTCTTCAATATTTAAAAATATTATAATTTGAGGTTTTACTCAATAAGTTATTCCGAAAAATAATCATTTGAAAATTCGTTTTGCTAAACTATGAAAGCAAGGAACCGACACGTTTGATTCATAATTTATTTGTGAATATGTTATGAGTTGCCCATATCATAGAGGACACACCACCACATCGATATACAGTGTAAAACATGCCTTGGTTCCGTGCAATCAGAAGGATTACCTTATATGGTGATCCACTATGTAGAGGCCTAAGCGCTAACGCAAAAATCATGCCCATAAAAGGTATCATTAACGCACTCTTTTCAGGGTTAAATGCCTAAAACCAAAAAAAATAAAAAAATACGGACGAGGGGGAAATAAGAGGGGGAGAGAAACAGGAGGGAAGGAGAACACACAGAGTGGCAGACGGGGATTTGAGTTGGGAGAACTCGACACTTCAGTGCAGTTATTACCCACACATAGTGGCTAGGCCAAATGCAGATTTACCCTAAACTTTGGAAGGTTGAACCATGCGATGAAGACCAGAAAAGCAGCCCAAGCGTCCCACATCGGTTCACAGCAGTAAGCGCTTTAAATATATGGTACCTCTAACAAACGTAATAAAACAGAGCCAGTAACTTCAAGCGTGCAATTGTTCCATGCAATAGATTAAAGATAATTTACAAAATAATATGCATAACTTTTTTGCCAAATAAATGGTAATCTCCATAAAGCGTTTTTATTTTGATGGTTCCTTGAAATATGGCCTAAACTAGCGATCCCTGGGATAGTAATAAAAATGGTTAGCGTTTTATATATTATTTTTTTATTATAAATTCAAATAGATTATAATGCCAAGTGTGGCGAGTAGATACTCTTAAATTGGCTAAGAGTTCACAAGAGTCGAGTTCCGAATTTACAAATTAAAAAGAAGCAAAATAACATCATAAATGAAAATTTATCATTTAACGTCTTTTCTGTACATGATTATGTCCACCTACTTGTAATCAATTAAATGTAAGTCACATTTTTACCCACGACATTCACACGCTTAGAACATATTCGCAACCACACCCACAACCCTTAAGGTCAGCATTCACCAAAAATATAGTGATTTTGAATATTTTATAAATCTATTTAAAAACAATCCTCCAAATATTTTGCAGTTTTTGTATGTACATTTATATAAATAAGCGGCGAATACTAGCACTTACCAAAATGGAAATAGAAAAGGTCAAAGTAGTAATTTATACTAGTACAACCATTTTAGGTTATTTTTTACAGCTCAGGGGGCCCTGAGGAAAATATTTTCTCTCAGGGTCATCTTTGGTTATGCTGCGTGGAAGGTTTTTTAAGGAAAAGAAGAAGAGGTAGATCAAGGAAGGAAAAATATATGAGGAGTGGTAGGCCGAGAGAGCCCGGCTGGAGAGGTCAAAAGGTCTCCCTCAACCAGTTTCTCCCAATCTGTCCCGCCACGCAGTAGCAGTGGCGGGGCGACCGATGGCAGAAGTGATGGTTAGCCAATAAATGGTTCCCGGGGCGACGGAACCCATATCCGCCTCCCGAATCAGTAAGGTTACGAAAGTTCTTAAAAAGATATCGCTTATCCTTCTTTGATCTTCAAGTGTATGTATTTTTAAGGAATTCAATAAAAAGGTTTATTGTTTTAAGAAAATATTATAAATTAATAAATCGAAAACGCTTCCGTTGAATTCTTTTGAAATATTTATAAGGAATTTTATGGTGAGGTGACCAAACGACGAAATTATACTCTAATTGGTTATGTACTAATACATACAGAATCCATACAAATATATATTCTAGAGGCTCGTAAGCAGTTGCATCAACAGTGGACTCTCAGTGCAAGTATTAAAATACACAATTAAATGAACTCCGTGGTTTTCTCATAAAAATACTGTTTTTGAATTTACCCGGTGTTATTGCCTATCATGATAAATTAAAATTTAATATACATAATTTAATGCATTAAATCAGTCTAGTGTCTCTGTGAAATCAATTATACACAACCAACTGATTAATTTAACTACACAGTGAATCAGCAATATATAAGTGCCAACTTAAAACCGAGACTATAATAATTTATTTATTCTTGGACAAATCCAATGTCCAAGCCAACTTAGATAATAGAAACAAGGTCTAACAAAAATCCCAATGATGACTAGAATTTATAAATTCCAAATTCAAGGAAATGAAAACAGTTAAGTTTAACAAAATTGAATCAGAGCTTCGAGAAATCAAAAAAAAACATTCAATAACTTCATACACGATAAATACGACGACATCATTCATAAACTGTCACAAATCATGGATATACCTAAACAAGTAAATAAACTCAAGGAGGAACTTGCAGAGAAAGAAAGAAGACTGGCTAGAGTAGAAGTTCACTTGGCTGATATTGAACAATAAACCATATTAAACAATATTGAAATATACCGTAACTAGAATGAGCTTGTCAGACTCGCAGAGGACACATTCAAAATTACAACTTACCAATTAATTACTATTAATTTTGTAGATATTAAAAAGTATACAACATGTTAACTGCTTAACATAGTGATCCCCCACCATACGAAAGAAGAAGAAGACAGTCAATATTGCTGGCGTAGGTGTCCAGTACAGCCCCTTTCACGACAAAAACACGTGACAAACTGAAACCTGATCTAATAATCACCACAAATACCAATATTTTACACCATATACTTCAGGACGAATTACCGATCCAAAATATAATTCATCAAAATATTCGAAGTATTAACAAAAACAGAAGATTTTAATGTGCTGATAAATAATAAAAAATGGAAACTCGACTTTTAATCCTTACAGAATGTTGCATAAATTCCTCGTCATACGTACACAAACATATTATCAACAACTACAAAGCTTTCAATACAAAACTTCACAAACATCAAATACAAGAGTAATTGTACACTCTAATGATAACATGGAATGCAGAATAGAAGAAATTGAACTACAAGATGCAAACTGTTTGAAAATAAAACTCAGTCAAGACACATGTATGCATCTTTTCTTTCTACAGATCACCTTCATCCACAAATTTATTTCCTTTCCTTGGACCACTAGACGCAATACTACTTCAAGAACAAAACATCAGGAACTGTTCATCATTGGGGACATCAGCATCAACATTCTGGATACCGGAAGACACCACCCACAAGCACAGGATTATGAATTACTCCTCTTTGGCGAAATCATAAGTTTTGCGGATGATACAGTTCTTCTAATAAATGGGAAAAATTGGGAGACATTTTGAGACATTTAAGAAATCATAAGATAAAATAAAAATAAAAAAATAAAAATAAAAATACCTACCTAGACTAGGCTAGACTACCACTCACCTACACTTAATGCTAATAAAACCAAATTTATTACGTTGAAAAATAAAATGCCAAGCCATAAAGTGTTTGCTTTCTTCGATAACTTAGTAAAGATCTACATGGTTCTTTGCCAATCGCTCTTAGAATACGGTTTAATCGGATGGGTAAGTGCAAATGAGAATATCCTAAAAACACTCATTAAAACCCAAAAAGCCACAATGAAAATTATTCTAAAAGTCCCAGTAATTCCTAGCACTGTCAAAATCTTCAATATACTTAACATCACATCACTTTAACAATTCTATGCAAAAACAATACTCATTTACATTCATAAATATAAAACACAAGAAATAACAAATAACACGAATATTAGCAACACTAGATCTCAGGGGCAAAAACATTTCCAACCAGCAACTCTACAACTAAATCCCATTCTCATTCAAAACTCAAAAAAATATTTTAACATTTAAATCTCAAACAAAAAGCTGGATACAGACATAGGGACACCATAAATAGATAATATACTGACAAACCTCCAACCTGAATTATTTCTGGAAACCAGATATGATTATTATGATATGAATATTATGATATATATTAAACAGGCGATAGATATGATAAATATTCGGTTGGCATGTGAGATAAGCGATGAAATAATAAGAAAGCATTTTACAAAATCAAAGAAATGCGGAATATAAGCTGCAAAATGAACGTTACAGATCTCAGGGACACTAACTAGAGAATACACACGTATATTCACCGTATTCCACGCTCTATGAAAATAAATGTCTACATTTTTTGTGTTTCAAGTTTTCATGAATGACCACTCTCCATAGTTTAATATTACATACGCGCTGTGTAATATGAGATAATAATAATTTTATAAAAAAATGAAAGGAACAATTCAACACATATCGAACACAGCCGTAATTAATCTAATCAGATTTATCAGGGTTCTAAATCCAGCAACGCGCACTTCGAGCAGCTGCAGTACCAGGGTAGCCCGAAAAGCATCCAAAACCAGTTGTCTTACTGTACTTTCATTATGTTTGAATAGTGTGCTTAAATTTGGTTTAAATAAACAGTTTGTAAAAAAATATTTGAACACACCTTCGAAGTTTTCATGGATGAATGTGTAGACAATCCCTGAGGATATGGGGGGCTTAGTGGGTGGCACCAAGAATCGGCTTACATCCCCGCAGGAGTCCGAC
This sequence comes from Hesperophylax consimilis, assembly GCF_061612785.1. Taxonomy (NCBI): domain Eukaryota; kingdom Metazoa; phylum Arthropoda; class Insecta; order Trichoptera; family Limnephilidae; genus Hesperophylax; species Hesperophylax consimilis. Next base: position 546,907 of record NC_142838.1, on the reverse strand, counting down.
ATTTTTTTAGTTTTGAAGACCCTAATGAAATATACAATAGATTATTGCAGTAAAGAAAACAAATCACATCAAATTATCAGCTATAACATGTAAATGTGATGTTAAAGTTATTAAGGAAGGTATTCGGACAGTCAGTGTAAATTATGAACATAATCTAAATATTAATAATTTTCCTGAACCAGAGGGTAATTGAATAATTTCTTCATAATTAGTGAATGAAAAATCAATGAAGGAAAATTCGTATTATTTTCTTCAATGTTCGGTTTTCTGAATTTTTTCAACCAGAAAAAAGGAAATTTGGTCCCTTAGAATCATACGAGTTACTATCAGCAGTTAGTTGTTGAGTGTCTACTGAAAATATGGTGTGTTTATGATAATATAAGTAGGTGGTAAAAAACATACGGAAAAACATGTGCCACTAACATAGGTATTAAGTTAGAAGTACGAAGTATAAAGTGTTAGAAATTATAAAAATTCAAAACGTTAAAATGTCGTATTAATGAAATATAATAAATTAATTTCCATTGACGCCAATCTGTACAAACCCATAAATAACCGATATTATCAAATTACAGGTGACTTAAGTAGCGGAACTATCTGTTTGTTGTCAGAAGTATTTTTTATTGTTCTAGAAAAGACAAACGGAAAAAAAATATAAATAAAATTGCAAGGAAATCATTAATCTCTAAGTGAGAACTTTAGTAAGGGACAGTATAAATGTAACACTATCAGATAATAAACAAGGCAGTTAAAATATCTGCATTAAAAACAAGAAATACAAAAGGCTTCACAAACATATACTCGTAGTCATATCAAACAACTATACTTTGCATATGCATGAATTAAGAATTTGCATCGACAATGTGGGTTTCATTCATGCATTAAATATTATAATATATTAAATCAATAAAATTGAATCTAATCAGAAAATAAATCATGAAATACATTTCTTACAAATCGCACAATCGATCTTATAATTAATTATCTTGTTGCAATTGTGTTTTTCAAAATTTGATTCCTCAAGTGTACGTCAACAGTATGCAGATATTATTGTATAAACTCGTAAACAACTTTACCTTAGTGAATGTTCTGAATTATTAAATTAAATTAAATTTCTTAAATAATTAAATTAAATTTCTTTTGAATAATGATTAGTTATGGTTCAAATATTGTTACAATATACTGTCAAATTACACATCTGGTAACACATCTAATACTCATTTTTTCTTTGATTTTGAAATATTTTGTGTTTTAATGTAAAATTACTTTATGTTTGTGATACTCTTATGTTTGCTTCACTCATATGTAAATTGTTAACCTCGACACAGGCTTAGTCCTAGTGAGGTTGATTTTTATGTGAAAAAAAAGTGTTTTATGTATAGTGAGATGCAATAAATAAATAAAAATAAATTAAATGGAATTGAATTGAAAATACCCACGCGGCACACGCATTTGTGATTATTTTTTAATTGCAGACGAATTCTTATCAAAATGCTTAGATTGTGTTAAACATAATTTAATAACATTCTCTGTGAAGTAGATACCTTAAATTGCAACGAAAATAAATGTAAAATATATTTTAAAAATGAATTCTATCCAAATAAACCAAAGTACATACATTATGGGGTCACTCTTTCTGTAATCTCTAAATCGTATAAAATAAAGCCACTCTCCGCGTCTGTCTTCTGCAGCTACTGCTGTTTGTTTTCAATAAAATATAAAATCTTTAAGTATTCGTCTATATTTTAACAATAAGAGTCGCAATAGAAGATCATAATGACTAATTTAAAATGAATTGATCGGAGGAATAAAGAGGAGTTGTATTTTTAGTGTCTTCTAACAAGAGTTGTATAAAGTATTTTGAATGTAATGATGTTTTTATGATAAACATACCTATAAATAAGAAGCCAAATGATGGTGAAAGTGACGTACATTTCTCTGCATTTCCAGTGTCATTGCTGAAATAAAATTGTATTTTGCAAATGGATTTAAGGGGCAGTCTTTTGACCAACCGTCACATTTTGATATCTTGACAAATCGACGATCAGCACAATTTTGAAATTTGAAGGGTCCCCGTTAAACGTATTTTTTTAGACTTGTCATGATGACGACTGACAACCGATCAACCGTTGATGATGAGAGTTGATCAAACAACCAAATATAAAATTTGACTACACGCCGTTGGGCCGAAAATCAGGATAACGGGGATCATTCAAATGTCACACAAAACAGGGGTTGTTTTCTACCACAAAATTCTACTTTGTTATCATCAGCAATCAATCAATGATTAATTTATTAATTATAATCTCTGTACGTTTAAACCAGTAATGGTAAGCAGTAGCAGTAAGAACATGAGATGTTCATATTAATGAATAGGAAAAAAGGCGAATAAAACATACAAGAAATAATACTTATGTAACGATTGTTCATAACTGGAAAAGGTAGATAGATACAACAAATAAAATAAACATGATTCACAAGGTAAGCTAAATTAAAAACTAAAAAGCGACAATTTGTGGCGTCAAAATTTACAAAAAAATAATCCTGATCCTGTAAAATCCAAATGCGATGTCGAATATATAGAGCAGTGTTTATCAAACTTAGAATGACACTGATTTGATTTGTGTTTTTTGCCAAAAATAGTATTGTGATTACTATGATGTGTTGCGCTTCCTCCCTCTAACGTCCGAACAGCGTTACAGCGTCCATCATGATAATCTGAATAAAATTCACTCTGAATAAATTCACATCTGCTCTGGGGTTGGCTACTGTAACGATGTCCGAATGAAAATGTTCTTAGATCTATCAAAGGCTTTTGATACGGTGTCCCATGGATTACTCCTCAAAAAATTAACTTCTCTTGGCATTCATAGTACAGCACTAGGCTGGTTCACATCCTATCTAAGTGATATAACGCAAAAAGTAGAGATAAATAATCATTTAAGCAATAGCAAACCAATCTCTTTTGGGGTTCCGCAAGGTAGTGTGCTTGGACCAATATTATTTTTAATCTACATTAATGATTTGTGTAATTTAGATATTCCAGGTAACACTGTCAGTTTCGCAGACGATACTGCTTTAATATTTGAGGGTAAAATCTGGAGAGATGCTTTTAACAAATGTGACATTGGATTAAGAGCAGTAAAGAGTTGGCTGAATAATAACATCTTAACTTTGAATACAACACAAACTAAATATGTGACATTAAGGACGGGTTGTTTCGGAGAATCTGAACAATTCATCAAATTTCAACGTTCATTTTCAAGTTCTGTGAAAGATTTTTTCAAGTTCTGTTTTTATTTCAGTTTTGTCAAGCAACTAGCCTACAATAATATAAAAACAGAACTTGACTAAATCTTTCACAGAACCCGAAAATGAACGTTAAAATTTGATGAATTGTTCAGATTCTCCGAAACAACCCGTCCTTAGTATATCATCAAAAAGTCAGCCTTCTGACACTCATAATGTAATTATACATAATTGTCTGCTAAATTGTAATTGCCACCCCTTGGAGAGTGTAGATTGTATCATGTATCTAGGTGTAAAGATTGATAAATTTTAAAGATGGAATGACCATATCGATATGTTAGCAAAGAATATCAGGAGACTTACATTTATTTTTAAAGAACTGCGACACATATTGGACAAAGAGAAATTAAAAACTGTCTATTTTGCCTTAGTCCAATCTCGACTTTCTTATAACATAGTATGCTGGGGATCATGTCTTAAGTCTAATGTTGAACCACTAAATATTACTCAAAAATTGATCCTTAGAGTAATGTACAAAAAAAATTTCTGTTATCCATCCAACCTACTTTATAAGGAATGTAATGTTATGTGTATAATACAGCTATATATCACTCAAATACTTTGTCGATTTTTTATCAATATTAAATTTGCTGAAAGAACACAACAAATGCGGACAACTAGAATTAGCCCTACATTGAATTTTGTGGCTGTACATACTAAAACTTCTTTTGGTCAAAGAAATTATTTATATCAGGCATCACTAATGTTTAATATTCTTCCAAAAAATATTAAGTCTACCAATTCCTTAGTTAAATTTAAAAAATTAATTAAGATTTTTGTATTGACAGACGACTGTCTTAATATATTTTCATCCTTGTCCTTTCTTAAATAATAAGATTTTATATAAGTCCCAGAGGGGGTTAGGGAAATTTTTGGAAAATGCATTTAAGGTGAAGATGAGTCATCGAGTCAATAAAACGTTTGCGTATTTTTGTAGCCCCGTGTTTTCACTGATACCCCCTTTGTCCTTGGCGTATACGTAACACACTTACAAATACTGACGTGCGTCATCTTGATGACATTTTTTTGACAAAATACTGAGTAATGAGAACTTATCTTTGTTTATTTAAAATAATTTGGAGATAATAAAAAAGATAAGATAATGGTCTTCTAAATATATAAAAAAAAAACAAAGAAAAAATTTACATAATAAAATAAATTTTATTTATTATAATAATCACATTAAATATTACTTTAAAAACAGACAGAAATTTTAAACTGGAAAACTTAATTAATTTTTTTTTTATTTATTGTTTTTGTGTTTAATTCGTAGAACTCCATTTAATTTTTTTATAAATTTAATTTAGATTAAATTTGATAATATTATTAAGTTCTGCAAGTGTTTTAGTTTTTTATTATTGTGACAGCTGTTTCGGCTTACAAGGCCATTTTCAAACTGTGGTTAGTCCACATTGAGACGACGTTTTTATACTATTTCAAATGTAAATTTTGAAGGTGCATACATTGATAACCAGTAATAAATCAATGTATGCACCTTCAAAATTTACATTTGAAATAGTATAAAAACGTCGTCTCAATGTGGACTAACCACAGTTTGAAAATGGCCTTGTAAGCCGAAACAGCTGTCACAATAATAAAAAACTAAAACACTTGCAGAACTTAATAATATTATCAAATTTAATCTAAATTAAATTTATAAAAAAAAAAAAAAAAAAAAAATAAAATAAAATGGAAAACTTAACATGTAAATAACAATATCAATAATAAAATAACTCACCCTCCTCAAAAAACTTTTTCTTAAATTTAAAAAAAACAATAACAATAATAAAATAACTCATCCTCCTCAAAAAATTTTTTTCTTATATTTTCTCAGATTAATAAACTTCCGATTTTATTGTCCAGGTTAAATCTTCCCCATGGGAAAAACTAAACCCTTCCACACACTTTTCCACAAATGATCATCTAGTCAATCAACATTATGTAAGTGCATTATATAAGCAAAATAAATACAAAACAATACAAGAACAACACGTCAACTCACCAGAGATCAAATGGGAAAATAATTCACCGACTCCAGATATTTTCATATCAGAGGGTTCGGCTCGGTAGAACTTCTAACAGGGCCTATAAGTCCTACTGATCCCTCAACATAAATATTTAAAAAATCTTTTGTTATCCTACATGTATTCAAAATGACCGACTTTTGCATCTTTATATATAAATTTTTTGATAGATCTAATATATTGGAAAATTAGAATAAGATTGAGACATTCCATAATCTTTTTTTTACGAATACCTCACACGAGTCACAATTGCTCCCAAACGTCTGAAGCCAGTGAGGCGATGGCAACCCTAATTGGGGTATGTTGTGATGAATATAGTTGGGAGGGGAAAGTGAAGGTGGGGATGTAAAGAGACGTGGTTATTCACATCTCGCCATCAAATACGACTAAAGTAATTTCAAGTAACGTATCAATTCTGAACAATAGTCTTACGCCATGGCGATACTGAAAATATCTTTCACTTTGGAGTGTGCCGCAAATTCACTATATATTATTATTAAATTAATCAAACACTATTTTCCCCCGGGAATCGAATCCGCGACCTTCGGATTGCTAGTTGAGAGCTTTGCCCCTCAAGAGATTATTGCTATTTCACAAGTATATTTAACCTGCTAATATTACAAGACGTTTTATGATCAGTAGGTACTTTTATCAAGAAATAAAGAAATTCACATTAAAATTGAGCATCTAAAGTTAATATATTCTTCAAATACGAGAGTAAGTTTTAGTTGATTTAAATTTTTCATTTACATTTTTCTCGATGTTATCTTCTGATTTATTTTATCATGTCTATTCATTTCATGCAATAATATATGTGTATCAATCTGCCCGATGAATAAATGATAGCGTAAAAGGCAGATAGGTACGTAAAACTATTACTTCATAAGTACAAGTGTTAAAGATACGAAGCAAATTATCCACTAAACTAAAATATGTTAAGTAATGGATGTTTGGATAACATCGCCAAAAATTGTTTATATTTTGAAATTAGAATAATATTACTTACGTACTGTATGATATATGCAAAAGATGATTCAATAAAGTATGTTTTCCATCTGAATGACTTGTTTGAACTGTCAAGTTCGATACAATTTTGATTGTATATCTCAAATTTGTCGATAACAGGCGATAAGATGTCTGAGTTATCAAAGGGAAGCAGGGGCGGCACAAGCAGTTCTCACAAGCGGGCATAAGAAATACCATCTGGCTTGTTGTTTATAATTTCAATTATATTTTCAAACTTATATGTATTGTAAAAAAGTTCACACGTTCTACGTTCACAGCATATTATATATCAGTTCACGCAATTTCTCATATTTTTATGGATTCACGATGGTCCAATTATATGTAATTATCAAGAACTAGCTGACCTGTACCCGGCATCGCTCAGGTTATTAATGGTTTGGAGTAAAGTTTTAAGGTTGTGAATTCTAGTTTACCTGAAAACTATGTCTATTTTTAAGGTGCAAATATAATTATAATAAAGAATTGAAAAAGTTTACTTTTTATAAGTTTTTTTCGATTGCTAGTGTCATATCTTCTTTGCTGTATACCACATTGTTACTATTAAAATACTACTTTTTATTCGACACCGTATCTTATTATAGTCTAAATCTAGCAAAGTAAAAAAGAATAAGGTATTATGTATACAGCATAAAGTTTAAAGTATAATATACAGGAAGTGTAAATGTTAAATATAAAGTTAAGTATGAAGTGTACATTCTAAAGTATAATATACGTTATAAAATGTAAGGTTAAATATAAATTTAAGTCAAGTATAAATTATAAAAAAGTACAAAAGGTAAAAAAAATAATTTGTTAATAATGAATTAGAAGAATTATTTGCCAATTATGCGAAACATAAATGATTATCAATTATCAAGGTAACGATAATGTAATCAATAATGTATGCGTATTTATTTATCTATTGATACTTGCGGACAAAAAATAAATCATGCATCGTTTATATGATAACAGATTTTCGTGATCAATTTTGGAGTATTTATAACCTAATTTATTCAATCGATATTTTATTGAATTTTGTTCTGCATTAGTGGCAGGATTTTCTCAATAATAAGGTGAAATGAGGGGATTCGCAACAATAACATTTGGCTGTCATCAGTCGTTTTGTTTTGCTCTATCTAAAATAAATTTATACCATTCTTTTTTTTTTCTGGCAAAAAAAGTGTAGTGTGTTGTGCCTTGAGGTTTCTTCTCCCTTCTGATCTTCCAGGAGTCACTTTTCGCTGCTGATTTCCAGATATTAATTATAAACTTTTTTACTTCTGTCATTTTCCATACTATTGTTGTAGTTGTTTAATGTTGTGAATAATGGAGGAATATTTCCCTCTTGGACCCCTTACAAAGCCCCCAGATCCCTCTCCGGACCTCCCAGAAGGAGAAAATGTAGAAATTTACGATAGTGATTCTATCATTTTGACTTACCATGACCAAAAAAAGGAAATTTACTCCCTCTTCCCCAATAAAACTTGACTCGCCTTCGACTTCACAGTCCTCACCAGCACTTTCTCAACTTCCTCCAACAAACTTTTATTCTCCTTATTCCCGTGGCCCGTTTATAGTATACGCCCAAAAAACTGAGCAAAGAAATACCATACACCTTCTTGAATTTGGTAAATTCCTATCAAATAGCAAGAATCTTTCAATCAAGCCTGGAGGTGTAAAAGCCGAAGGTCGCTTCCAAATCTCCGTCGAATTCCTCTCAGGGTCAGCTGCCAACAGTTTCATCAAAAACATCTTCATTTCATCTAATTCAAAGTTCAAGGCATACATCAATACTTTCAATGTCACCCGCATGGGCCTGGTCAGAGGTATCTCGACCGATCTGTCCATCGAAGAAATTCTGTCTTCACTTTAAACCTCCCAACACATTGGCAATCCCATAAAAGCCAGGAGGCTAAATTACAAGGACTCCTCTGAAGGTATAATTTCCTGGAAGCCCTCCCAATCTGTCGTTTTCACCTTTGAAGGTCAATCTCTTCCTTCCCATATATATTTATTCATCAACTCATTACCAGTTAAAATGTATACTTATCTCACCACTCAATGTTTCAATTGCTGCCGTTTTGGTCATACCAAAGCTGCATGTAGATCTCAACCAAGATGTTTTAAATGTGGAGAAAACCATGCAGCTGACCAATGTCCTTCTTTCTCCTCACCTAAATGTTTTAACTGCTCAGGCTCACATACAGCTATCAACATATCTTGCCCAGAACAATCTCGCCAAAAAAATATTAAAATTACTATGGCCTCTCAGAACTTGTCTTTTCTGCAGGTTTCTAAACTATTCCCGCCTGTCGAAAAATTAATTGCTAAGGCTTTATTCAGCAACTCCTCATCCAACCCTCTTCCCTCCACTACAACAACTTACTCACTGCTCTTAAATCCCAAAGGTTCATCTCTTTCAAATGCCACAAATGAGTGTGCAAAAAATTATAATCCGTCCGCGATGAACTCTTTCAATCTTTCTGAAAAACTCCAAAGACAATTCATCATTTATCCAAACTCTTATTATGCTTCTAATTGACCTAATTTCTTCTCAAACTAACTTACCGTCCAACGCTGCTTCTATTATTTCCACATTAAAATCATTTATTCAAAATAACTCTTCAGGATGTCAGAATACTTCAGTGGAATAGCCGAAGTGCTATTTCTATCAAATCTGATCTTCTTAACCTATTAAATTCAAACCTTATTTCTTTGGCTGCTATCCCGGAGACATGCTTTACTCCATGAGAGGAAATTTTTTTTCCGCGATGATTGCCCTGAAGGTAAGGGCGGCGGTGCTGTCCTTTTTATTAAAAAATCCATATCATCCATATCATTTCCCATAATCCTCATTATGGGAAAATGATTAATGATAATTAAGTTTGATATTATTTATTGATATGATAATTCCCATATCAATAAATAATATCAAACCCCCCAACGCTGACTTCTATATGGTTGCAGCTAAAATAAAAGACACCCCAATAGTCCACTTCAATAAATAAATTTGGTTGCAAATCGTAAGTCAACTAAGCCCTCCTTTCTTTATATAAGGCGATTTTACTGACCATTCCCCCGTCTGGGGTTCTGCTTTCTCCGACCAAGATGGTTGAAGTGTGATGGATTTCCTAGATGAATCTAACATTTTCCTTTTGAATGACGGATCTCCTACTAGGATCTCACGCCCCAGCACAAACCCCAGTGCAGTGGATTTCTCGATATGCTCTACTAGTCTGGCTTCTCTCTCCTCGTGGGTGGTGTCCCCCGACCCTTGCTCCAGTGATCATTTCCCGATCACCATTACTTATCAAACTTCTTCAAAGATTAAAACGAAACCAAATGGGATGAATTTAATTCTCACATCGACAAGTTTCTACTAAATTTAATCGCCACCGATATATTTTCCGTCAAAAATGACTATAATAACTTCAAATCAATGATCATAACTGCAATAAATAAATCAAATCCTCCCCCTAAAACTAAATCTCTCAAAAAACTCCCTCCAACTCTCTGGTGGGATGAGGAATGTTCCAAAGTAGTAAGAATTCGAAAAGCTAAATCTCTTTCCTATCGTTAAAATATGACTATGGAGAACTATCTTATATACAAAAACGCTGAAACAATGGGTTTTGAGGTCAAAAAAAAGATCCGGGTGGTACAACTTCTGCAGTTCAGTATCTCCGAACACTCCGATTTCGGAAGTTTGGTCAATGATCCGAAGATTTCGATCCTCCGTTCACCATCTCCTCAAGCGTCTCATCTATAATATTATTACTCTAGTTTCTGGACGATGTAGGCCCTCTGATTGGTCAAATTCAAAATTGTGTGTTTCGGGTAAATTCCGCTAACTTGAAAATTAAGATCCGATTTCATAGTAAAATAGGATCGCCTCTTCCTTCAAAAGCATCGTTTCTGCTCATATGATTTTTGGATAACATCGAAGAAAATATGTTTTAGAAAGTTAAATCCATTGGATTAATTACATTACAGTAAAAATTATCCACAATTACGTTTTATATATTTGAACATTATTTGACGTTTGTCAAGAATCAAACATTCTAAGGTTGCTTGAAAATGTCAATCCCTCCATTACCGGCCGCTGGAGTAGTTTCCCTATTGGCCGACAGAGCGCATAAGGGCGATATACAAATACGTACAATTTCATTTACTCAAACAACAATAGTTATTTACTTAAGGTTAAACGCAACGCTCGTTGTATTCTACGTGTTCACAGATGGCGTTAATTAATTAATTTTGTTTAAATACGCTTTTGCAAGGTATTGCTTTACAATGTTAAGACAAATTTGTTTGCGCCCGTATATACGCAATATGAATATGAATCAATAGTTTTGTTCGTTTAAAGACTTAATTCTTTCGAGAAAGGCATACAAATACAATATTGGATTGAATCATCGGTTATTATGTTGGGTTAGGTTGGGTTACATTAGATTAGGTTGGGTTATTATAGGTTAGGTTTGGTAATTTTATTTTAGTCTAGGTTGGGTTATATTAGATTAGGTTGGGTTATTATAGGTTAGGTTAGGTTAGGATATAGGTACGTTTAGGTTAGGTTGATCATTATAGGTTGAGGTTAGGTTAGGTCAGGTTGGATTATTATAGGTTAGGTTATGTTAGGATAGGTTAGGTTAGGTTGGGTTATATTAGATTAGGTTGGGTTATTATAGTTTAGGTTAGGTTAAGATATAGGTCAGGTTAGGATATAGGTAAGTTTAGGTTAGGTTTGATTATTATAGGTTAGGTTATGTTAGGATAGGTTAGGTTAGGTTGTATTATTATAGGTTAGGAAAGGTCATGTTAGGTTAGGTTGGGTTATTATAGGTTAGGTTATTGTAGGTTGGGTTAAATAATATAATAATGATAATAATAGCCAAAGAAATAATTTATGCTTTTTAAGCTTTTTAAGAATCTTTCAATCAAGCCTGGAGGTGTAAAAGCCGAGGGTCGCTTCCGAATCTCCGTCGAATTCCTCTCAGGGTCAGCTGCCAACAGTTTCATCCAAAACATCTTCATTTCATCTTATTCAAAGTTCAAGGCATACATCAATACTTTCAATGTCACTCGTATGGGCCTGGTCAGAGGTTATATTTAAAGAGGTTATAGTTATATTATAATTTGTACTTGATATATCTAATTGATTATTGGATAGTAATAAAGAAATAGCAGTTAAAATCCCGCTCCGCGGGTTTTTTGCTGCTAGGCCCTGCAGGCGGCACTTGGTAGGGCCATGCCCAGTTTAAGTGATACTTACAGTTACATTTAATAGGTAGATATTAGATCAATGGGTAGATATATAATAGTAAGACATTCTGCACCATTAAACACCCTTCACCCCAACATAAATCTCGTCAATGAGAAAATTGTTTCCTCTCCCATACCACCGAAATGATTTAATTTTTAAATCGACATTAAATTGCAAAATATTTATATGTAATTCGAAAATAAAAAAAAATATATCAACATATTACAATATTTTAACTTTGGTAAAATAATATATCTTACCAAAAAACTGTCAAAGTAATTACATTTTTTTTAATATATTAAGAATTATTTAATTGGGATAAGTCCTAAAAATCTACATATTTGGATGAAATAATATTACGCTCTTACCTAACGATTGTCAAAGTAAATACACCAAAACTCTCTTAATTCTTAGGCGGGAAAACCTTACAGGTGGGATAAATTGAGTCATTTTCATTTCAAGGGCCACGAAAAACAAAACTTTTTAAGCAAGTACCTACAATTTATCATACTTTTATTTTATACAATCTACAACATAATATTACACACTTTCATTAGGAAAAAATCTCTTTATAAACAATATTATCCGTATACCAATCAGTCAGAATTTGTATAAATAACGATGACTGCGCTCATACTGTCCATGAGAAAATACTGGTTCAGGAAGTAACGGTCCACCCCGTTCAAAAGTTTATCCTTGAGATTTATTGATGGTCATTGCATAAGCTAATTTGACAGGAAACAAGTTTCCTGCACATATTGAATTATATTGTAACATCCGACAAAGTGTTTTAAATTCTAGAAATGAAATGTACTGTACCTTTTCTGTTCCCCCTAATGATTTTGGCTTGAATTAAGTTACAGCGGAAATTTTTAAAACAACCATTTTTGTTTCATTACAAAGGCCATCACCAAAAAATAAATTTCTAAGAAATTTTTATAGCGCCGCTTTTGTGAGATATCACCTCAGGGGCGCTTTCCGTTGAAGTACATCCTCATTGATTGCATAAACATGACTATTTTTAGGGCACAATATGGTACGTTTACTCATCACTAAGGCATCAGCAGTTGTATGTGTCTCACCGTATATACAGTGAATAATATCTTTGCAAATATTTACATTGTGAATAAGCATAGATGACTCTAATGTTCCTTCTACAGAAGGAAGTTTGCCATCTTCCAAGTCCAAAAGCCATTAAGAAAATATATTTTCACTTTCTAAAGCTCTGACATTTGTTTTTAATTGAAAAGTTTTGAAATGGTACCCAAGTGTGCTGTTTTTTATGTAAGCGGCAATTAATTGTCTTCGTGAAGAACGTCGACACACTGGAAGGATCTGACGAAAGTCTCCACCCAAAACAATAACTTTGTTACCAAAGACAGAATCACTTCCCATGATATCACGTATAGTACGCTCAATTACTTCGAAAGCTACACCTGGGGCCATCGGTGCTTCATCCCATATTATAATATCTGCTTCCGTTATAATTTTCCGGTTCTTTGATGTGACCTTACATGTTGTATTGTCCTGTAAATTGAGGGGCAAATTAAAAGCAGCATGACATGTTACCCCATCTAGAAGCAAGAGAGCTGCAATGCCTGTCCAAGTGACTGATAAAACTCTTTTACCTTTTCCTCTTAGAGTGTGAATTAAAGTTTCGTAAAGGTATGTTTTCCCTGTTTCGCCTGGGCCATCAATACAGAAACATTTATTGTCATCATTTTCATATGAAAAAAACTTATTCAAGATAGAATTACATGTTTGAAGTTGTTCATCATTGAGTTTGGCAGCCATCAATTCACCTAAAGTGTTTTCAGAAATTACATTAAAATCAGTTACTTGTCCAAAACTGCAACTTTCATCAGGTTCAGGTAAGTCCTGCATTCTGCAAGATGAATTCTCCTTCATAAGAATATCCTGTATGTTTAAAAGACAAAGATTAATAGCTGTTTCTTCAGCAACACTATGATGAAAAAAATCTTCAGCCGAAGATCGAAGGGATACATTGTATTAAAATTAAAACAAATAGATGTCTAAGAATTTTAGGCATCAAATACAATGAAGCCTCCGTCATGCACTGCGTCCATTCTCGTATGTCATCAATGAGCTTCAGTTCACGCGCCGCATCATGAAAAGTAGCTACATAGTAAATTGCCATCAACAATTCGCAAAGATTCAAAGGATGTAGCTCCAGCCACCTTTATTAGAATCAGCCGTAAATGATACAGTTCTATATTTCTAGGAGAAATTGAAGGTATTCATCCGATGATGTTGCCGCCTCCCCGTTGTCGCCTCGTCCACTTTTTACCATCTGAAAAGACATAGTTATTTGGTACATCTTGATACAGAATAGAGCGTCCCTCAATATCTTGAAGATTCAATTGGAACCACGCTGTTAAAGAGCTGTTCCTTGTAGATGCTTCCCTGAGAGCCTGTTCTTCCCACCCCTATACAAAATAAAAATATTGGCTGTCGGGTAAATGTAAAGCCAGAAGTAAAATTGAGTGAGTTTGATCATGTATAGGAAAGTGAGAGCATCTGTAAAAACCCAGTATAAATAAATAAATACTGTCCACAGAAGAACAAATTTCAACATTAGTATGAGCATCATATTTTTTGCTAAGGAATGCATTATATGGAACAACAAATCGATTGTCGATACGTATATCCCGAACAACGTGATTTTCAGAAATATTATCACGTCGGGATTTTTTTAGAGCACTTACCGTCTACCATGCAGACTGACCTTGGATTAAGTACGCCACATGGTCACAATTTTTACTGTAATGTAATTAATCCAATGGATTGTGAACTTTCTAAAACATATTTTCTTCGATATTATCCAAAAATTATATGAGCAGAAACGATGCTTTTGAAGAAATCTGGTGATCCTATTTTAGTATGAAATCGGGTCTTAATTTTCAAGTTTAATTTTTTAATTTTTTCAGCGGAATTTACCCGAAACACACTATTTGAATTCGACCAATCAGAGGGCCCAGACCGTCCAGACGCTGGGATAATAATGTTATAGATAAATAATAACTCCAATATTTCCTATAAACCAATACACTACGGTAAATATAAACTAAACTTTTTTTAGAAAATCTATTACGTGAAAAACGTTTGAGCCACGGAAAGTAGGTAATACATTCACAGATTGAGAAAGATATTAATAAGATATTATAGTATATATATAGGTTTATAATACGGCACTTTGTACCTCTTAGCGTCTGCAAATAACCGGAACTATTGGATCATTTCAACTTACTAGATCATTGAGCACTTACTCGATCATGGACAAATTGAGATTTATATACCATTTTAATCGTCTCGGCGAGACGAGATTAGTGGCATTTTAAACTCAATTTGTATTTATATATATATATGAAATGCACACTTTGCTGCGCTGAAAAGGACAACAAAATAAATATTTTACAGTTATTTTGTACTCTTAAGAAATCTAGGCTCACACCGCATTATCTTCGAATCGGAATGAATCGCCTAAATATATAATTGGCGTTTTTAATTGCGCTAGATTTACAAGGCACACAGTACTTGCTCATCTGTTGGTGAAAATTAGAACTAAATTGTTATTTATATGGACGAGAACTATGAAATGACCGACAAGTGTTCTGGTGTAGTTTTTGCGCTAGATTTACCTTTTACAAGGCGGTACTGTATGCGCATCTGTTGGTGAAAATTAGAACTAAATTGTAATTTATATGGACGAGAACCATGAAATGACCGACAAGTGTTCTGGTGTAGTTTATTTCAAAGTCACAGGTGTCGCTTTTGAAGTTAATTAATGAAGTGTAATTATTATTGCAAACGGTATTTACGTGCTCTATTTTAATCTAATGTAATTTGAAATTAAAAAATCTGCATTTGTTGATAAAGTATAGAAGTCATTTAAAGGGTTTAAAATAAGAAAAAATAGACGAGGGCTTGTGGGTGTCAAAAAAAGATCAATTATATTATTATTAATCATATTGCTGGTAGTCAATTACCCTGCGGACGTGATAAACGAATAAAAAGTTCTATGATGTGGAAGTGAATGGTGAAAGAAGTTGGTGATGCCCGAGGATGATATGTCATGACCAAGTGAATTATTGCATAACGGACGTTTAGGCCCAGCATAGCATGACAAGAGGTATAGTGTTGCTAAATGAAATCTCTAGGTCTCTTGACATTTTCAGTATTTACCTTGAAGATTTCAAGATACATTTCAGGAAGAGGACTTAAAATACATTATTGTTAAATATTTCAAATTATGTCATGTGTATTGTAATCGGATTATACAGATCTATAATACACTAATAAAAATAAAATAAAATGGCTGGCTAAGTTACGACATTAGCAAAATTTTCCGCTAACTGTGGTGCTAGTAGGAGATTTTCAGATTGTTATCAGGTTATTTGTAACTTGGAAATGTTTCCTTGGAAAAAAGAGTCATAACGATTATAATATATCTTCACTTGCAAAATATTGACAGACTAAAACAGACTTATGTAAACATAATCAACCAGTGTCGAGTTGACAAGTCTCGAGTTGACCAGTCTAATGAGTTAACAAATTCTGGACATTGGTGAGCCAGATCAGTTAATTATTTGTGAGTTTATGTGAGGTAATGTATGTTATGGCTCATAAAATGAAGCGTATGTGATGAACAAAGAAAGGGGTGTAAGGATAATACATAATGCGGAAGCGAATGGTTGAAGAAATCGGGAACATTCGAATAAGACATGACACATTCAAGTGAAACAAATACTCAAACATAATAAACATTTTCAATACTTTACAATAATAATATTTCTAACTTAAAATGCACTCGTTTTCAGGTACATTAGAATTCGCAACCTCAAAACTTTACTCCACACCATTCATAACCTTAGCAACGCCGGGTGAGCTCCGATCAAAAATAAATATTTTTATAAGTCACTACTTATGAGTTGTTGCACATATTTTTAATTTTTAACTGGCTGTCAAAAGAAGATAAAGTTTTTTCTAATTCACATTACAATGGAATGGTATCCCTCACGGATTAATTTAGAAATCCACGCTCTGTATTATTTTTGTATTAATAATGAACAAAATTTTACACATCTTGCATGTGTTGATGAGATGACTATTGTCTTGTGTTCCAAATAATCTTTCATAATTGTGATGTCTGGTAATAAGTTGGGTTTTCAAGCGATAGATGGCACCAGTCATAAAGCTTACTCCAGAGTCCGACAGATGTCGTTAGAGTGTAGCAATTGCCTGTGGGATATTATTGCCAGACAACAAGCTTCTAGAAACAGAGAATTACCAACCCTCGGGTAATGAACAGTGTTGCTAAATCCAGACTTATTTATTGTAACGCAAATTAACGCAATTATAGTAAAGAACCTTTTACTTTATCAAAGAGTTCCCAACACAGAAATCTGCAAGTAACTAGAGATATAACAATAATTATATATGTTTTCATCAAAACATTTTGCATCTCTGCATATTCGATAGTATTAAACTGGTACAATAATACATTCACTTTGAAATGACTGTTGATTTCAACATTAAATGGGACATACAAAAAATTAAAATTGTAAAAGGTAGCGATAGTGGTAAACTGCACAAATTGAAGTGTTTCATTCTGTGAATATTTTAAAGATTATTCGCAGAATCAATTTCACGATATGGAATAACCGATGTTAAATATTGGAAGGTATCCTGGGATCTTCAGTCAAAAACGCATTATATATTTGGAACAAAGTTTAACTTTTATTGCACTAATGCATCACATATTATAAATATTTTTTCCCGGCCCGACCACTTTGCAGACACAGGTACAAAGACCTGCTTTACTGTTACTAGTTTTTGAAGAAAGAGGGGAGAGAATGGCGAGTGTTTTTCTTTTTATAGTTAAAAACCAATACCACTAACCAAAATGTCAAACACAATAATATTTACATATGAACATGGAATCTGTTTTACCTACTCCAATTACCTTGAAGGTTGGATATTAGATGGCAGTGAGCATCGCTTTTTTAACAACCATTTTATGGACTCAGTAAAAAATACCCCACGGAATAGAAAATATAGTGTCACAAATACTTTCTCAATAAATCGGTTTAACCGGTAATGAATCAACTGAGACATCATAACAATTGAAACTGAAATAGAATTCTGATAGTATTATTACGCCAACGTCTGGACGGTTTCAGCCCTCTGATTGGTCGAATTCATATATTATGTTTCGGGTGAATTCCGCATGGCGTTCGCGCAAAATATCACGCATTCGTTCCTTGAAAATGTCAATCCCTCCTTTACCGGCCGCTGGAGTAGTTTCCCTATTGGCCGACAGATCGCACATCTGGCGGCATGATAGCTAATTATAGTGTTTCATTTGAAATAATCCATAACAAATACCTACAATTTCATCTATTCAAACTATTAAACTACCTTTTTAATACGCATTTAAAAAGAAAACAAACATTTGATTCAACTTAATGACAACAAACAACATCTCCTTGCATTTACAATTTTAAAAATATTGATTTTTAATATTATTTACGTAAATAATAATTTCGCACCATTTTGACAGAAGAAGCTCGCGCATAATACGCGTTTGTTTTTAGGAAGTGTAGGCACTGCCAACCCAATAAAAAAAACATGAAACACAATCGGAAGCTAGAACGCTTCATTGATTGTAAAATTAGCCATTTATAAATATCAATTTATATTTATAAATCTCTAATCTGACATGCACTCATATGTATAATAAAATGATAGGTTAGGTTAGGTTGGGTTGTTATAGGTTAACTGTTGTTAGTATCACTTAGTAGCGAAGCCTAACTAAGTTCCGTCCGCAGGGCCTAGCAGCAAAAAACTGTTAGTCATATAAATCGTCTTAACGTGGCCTAATCACAGTTTGAAAATGGCCTTGAACGCAAACAGCTGTCACAATAATAAAAACCAAAAATACTAGCATAACTTAATAAGGACATTATTAAATTTGATAAACATCATTTTTTTATAAAAAGTTAAATTATTAGTTTAAAAAAAAAATAACTAACAGAGGCGAAAAATTTCATTGTTGTATCGGAACTGAACTATCTTCCTGCGCATTTTATGGCACAACATATTGATTCAGCAAATATCTGTAATATCCCTAATTATTCATCTAGGTGTTAAATGAATGTTTATTTTTTAATGACAAACTAATGTTTATAAGACAAGGTTTTTATGCATAGCACAGAGGATAACAAATTATTAAAAACTCGCCAAAATATAATAAGCAGTAATTGTCGATTGAAGTACTTCTACATATTGAATTATTTGGCGTGTTGGGAATAAGCCGACGTAGCGCAGTGATCCAGAGCACCTGAACGGACATCAAAAGGTGCGGGTACAATTCCCGTCGGCGGCATTTACTTTTACTCACAGATATTTTCAATTTGTATGGATATTTCAGGCGAGTAATTAATGCTTATAATAATTTGTTAAATTAATATAACACTTTATTAATACCAATCTCAGGCCAATCTGTCAAGGAACCATGAAAATGAAAACAAAGTGAAAATGAAGTTTTTCTGAAATACCATTTATTTGGCAAAAAAAGTTATACTTATTATATTACTGAATTATCTTAAAAATATTGTAAGGAACAATTGTATGCTGGATATGCTGGCTCTTTTTCATTGCGTTTGTTAGAGGTACCATATATTTAAAAGCGCTTACTGCTGTGAACCGATGAGGGACGCTTGGGCTGCTTCTCTGGTCTTCATTGCGTGGTTTAACCCTCCAAATTTTAGAGTAAATCTGCATTCTACGTTGCCGCTATGTGTGGATAATAACTGTGGAACTGCACTGAAGAAAAAATCCCCGTCTGCTGCTCTGTGTGTTTTCCTTCCTCTCCTGTTCTTCGTCTCTCCCCCTCTTATTTTCCCTTTGTCCGTAGTCATTCCTTTATAGTTAGCGCTTACTGTTGTTTATCGTCGATCACCATATGAGGTGATTCTTATGATTGCACGTGAGCAAGGCATGTTTATATTGCTGCGTGATCGATGTGGTGGTGTGGCTTCTATGATTTGTAGTCTTGGCGATACTTGATTAATGGAGGTAATGGGCGACTCATAAGTTCATAGAGAATGAAAGCATGCTTGTACCAACATTTAAAAATAAATACGGACAGATACATGTGGGGTATAATGTAACCAAAATATTACGAAGTATTATCGAAAATTGCGAATCTTTGCTGAAAACATGGCTGCTATGTAGAGATAATGTCAATCAATAATTGCTATCCACAGAAGAATGTAGATTAAGTTTTATTTTAGATTATGTGAATCAATAAATAATAACCTGATGAAAAAAAGTCTTTATATCTGGAGAAGCAGTCGATTTAAAGTTTAAAATTAGTGTGAATTAATTTTTAAAATACAAACATAACATATGAATTAATAAATTTTAAATATATATAATGGACAAAAGAGACATCTCTGATCAGTTTTGGATAGATTTTGCTCTGCAGGTTAGTGATAAACGAATTACAGTCACCTTTTGCATTGATCAGTTGGATTCATCCCGGATTGTGTCATTTGTCAAAAGAGCTCTATTTAAGACAAAAATGATTGAAATACTTTTTTTTGTCACAATAATGTGCAGTGCGTATTATTACAATGTGCTGATTCATCTTCATCATTAATCATTCTACTCTCTTGAGAGCTGTTGAGATCTTATAATCCATAGTGCGAATTCAAATAAATATTTTGTGCTGATCTGCCGTCTGCCACCGAATCTGAAGACCAAGGAAAAGAACTCAATTGCAAGTGCTATTTTCTGGTGAGTCTTTCTGTTTAGGTATATGTATTTTGGTGGCTGGTTTTATAAGTTGTCTTCTCCTGCATAGTGAATTCATTGATCAATCCATTTTTTTCATAGGGATTTAAAATATTCCCTGATGGTCTGTGCTATTTACACGCCAGATTATCACCAATATCATTTATTTTCTTTAACTTTATTATTTTTATTTCTAATATGGTTTTTATAATAATATGTAGGATGGGTCTAATTGGTCGAGAGAGATTCCAGTTAGAGAAGTCAAAAGGTCTCCCTCAACCAGTCTCTCCCGATCCGACCCGCCACGCAGTATGTGGGCAAATGCATCCGCCGCCAACACCTAGGCCAACCTCACTCCATGAAGCTAGTCACCTAGTTAGCCAGCTAGTAGCGAACGGTGCGGTGTTGGTTATCCAATAAATGATTACCGGGGCGGCGGTAAATTGCTTAGTATAAAATGAAACCAATTTTGGAATATTAAAAAGCACCATTTTTAATAAAATAATAATTAAATCTCAGTTTTAACCATTTTTTAACTATAAGTCATATAAATATAAACGTGTCTAGAACCAATGCAATGGCTCCTTCACTAGAATACAAAGTATACTTTATGTATAATGTAGCATTACTTGTATGGTATTAAATAATTTTTATTATAAAACTTTGCATTCTAAAGAGAGAACCATTTTGTAAACTGTTGCATTATAATTAATTTAAATACATCAAATGTATCTAACTATACTATAAATTAATAAATAAGTATGAAAAAGGTAATAATCATACTTATTTATTAATTTATAGTATAGTTAGATACATTTAATGTGTTTAAATTAATGATAATGAAACAGTTTACAAAATGGTTCCCTCTTGTGTTTTTCATAGAGAATAATTGTAATTATTATACAATAGATTTAGTTTATTTGTCATTATGGGATTATGTTTGGTTCAATAATAAAGCCAAAACATCTCAAATTTAATGGTACTTTTATATATAATGCCAGCTGATTTTTTTTTTGTTTATTTAATTGCGGACAGTTGCTAGTAGCTAACAAAACTACCCTGCATACAGAAATCAATTCTCATGTTCGAAATGGGGAGTAGTACCATTACAGTTTTAAAGGTATATAGATACTGCATAAGTTAGAGAACGGAAATAAGAGTAAGATTATAATTTTGCTGTTAAGTGTTATTGATAATAGAGCTGATAACTTTCCTAAAATTTTAAGTACTTTAAAATAAGAATCGGTATTATACAGAATGTAACAATACGAATACAAATATCACTGGAAATTTAAATCTCAAATTCTAATTTATTATTATTTTTTTAAGAAAAACAAACGGTTCCGGGATACGAATAACCTGACAATATTTATCCTTAAATAATCTAAGTTAGCAGAAAATGTTGCTCGTGTGATGGAGGACTTGATGGAGGACTTGATGGAGCCAGCCGAGGAATTGAATCTGAGTTGACATGCTTTGGTTGTCGCTATCAGCCATCATTCTTTCATATATATATATGAAAGAATGTATATGATATATGTGAATGTATATATATATGAATGTATATGGAAAGGAGTTGATATATATATATATATATATATATATATATATATATATATAATATATATATATATCAACTCCTTTCCTTAGCACAAACACCAGCTTCCATTATGGAAGAATAACATTATATAAAATTGTATATTGAAAACTATTTTTATTGTAAAATATGCAATCAAAACTTTATAATAAAAAAATACATTAAATGTATCTAAATATACTATAAATAAAAAATCAATAAGTATGAAAAAGGTAATTATTGTTAGTACTTGGTGGTGGTGTGCTTCCTTGCGAAGTCGTCGATTCGGCATTTTTTGGACGATTGCCCTCTTCCTCTCCGGGTTCCACAAATTCCGTGGTCAGTCGAGACAGGTATCGGCATATTTGTGCTAGTTGTTTGTAGGATTAGGAAGTATAAATTGTATAGGTTTAGGGACAACTATCAGGGACTTGGTTAATGTGCTGCTTACGACAGGCATTTGCTTGTGAAGTTCTTCTTCTTTGTAATCCGCTTCATTGATAGCAACATTTTTTTGAACTTCAGAAAAGGCATGCACAAAAGAAAATGGTTGAGTTTTAGTTTGAAGAACTTTACAAAGGTTTTGTATAAACCAAGAACCCGATTCGGTATGTCGGTGTGAAGGGGTCCCATAGAATGTACTGTGAAACACTAAAATATCGTCTTCATCCAAGGGTTTCACCACTGTCTTAATTTCTTCTTGTGGAATGGCTTTCCCGGCATCCGTTTCAACGGTAGGGGCGGCGTCTGTCTCCACGCGTCCTGTTGTTATGCTGTCAGAGGTTGTCGCAGCACTTTCTTTACCTCCGGCTAACATTACGACATTTTCGTATTGTGCTTGAAAGTGTTTATCTGATTTAGTATCAATCCCGATGTTGTCTCTTTCACCGACGGTTGTGCTCAGAACAGAACCATCTAACTGAATGTTGGAAAAATCGGTGGTAATGTCAGAATCAATTGTAATTTTTTTTTGTCCTTCAATGAAATCACCAACGTGAATATTCTCTGCTATTCCTTGTGGATTTTTGTCAACTTGGACAGAACCGGTGAATTTATCTCCTCGGCAAACCTATAAATAGTAAGAATTAGTATATTTATGGTTTGAAATTTACTTCAGAACGTCTCTACAAGTGTCTATAAACATAATGTAGCTATTATTTACATAATTTTTAACTTAATATTTTTAAGTGAAATAAATTTAACCTGTAGGAAGAAGAACTTTGGTTTTCCGATAAGACCAGGCTGTTTTGTATCTGATAGCTGATTGTACAACTCTTCTTCACTGAAGGGAAAATCATAGGAGCCGAGATTTCCCTCAATGCCATGGGTGAGCACCACCACGGCAACACAGGTGTCATCGGAAAAGTCTTTGGCTAAAATAAAGCAACAAAATACTGTATTTCATTTGTTCCGTTGTATTTAAAAATAAATTTACTTCAAGAAAATATTTAGAATTAAATATTATTTACCTGACGAAAGAGTTGTTAAAACATCTTGTTTTGATAAATCATCCTTTCGTATAACCTCAAATCCAAGATTTTCGAAGCATGATTTTAAACAGTCTGCATCTATATCTGTTCCATTTCTTGGCAGGAAATCTGGAAAAAGAAAATGTTTGAAAAAATATGGTTAAAATCGTGGGGTGATATATATTTATTGTTTCTCACAATAATTAACCTCACTAGGACCATAGAGATACAATTAGAGCCGCTACTGCATACTAATATCTCGTGGAAACTTGTTGCACTAAGGGGTGCGCGTAAATCGGATTCAGTATTTTAGTTAGAGCGTTGGGAGAGTTGGAGGGAATAAAAAGAATCTTCATCAAAATCCAACACACCTTTAAAAAGTGATATAGAGTCATTAAAGGTGATGAAATAAAAACTAAGTTTAATAGTTACATATGTAACCTATTTAACCTAGTTTTTGTTTTATCACTTTTCATGACTTTATACCACTTTTTGTAGGTGTGTTGAATTGTCATTTTGATGATATATTCGGGTCACCATGCAGAACATACTTATCTAACAGGTAACTTCAAATTAACACAGAAAATATCCGTAAAAAACGGTGGGAACAGCAAAATTTCAAATTATTAAATTTAGTGGTCGCATTTGCTTTTACATACTTTTGTATAGTTAACTCTTAACCTAATTTTATAATTTAAAGGTTAGTATGTTTTACTAAAAATAGTTTAGCATGCAGAAACAGTTGTCACAGTAAAACTAATCGAGAATAATTGGAAAAACCAAAATAAGATTTAACACAAAAAAACTTAAGTTTTACGGCTAGGAAAAAAATGAACATATCGACCACAAACTTTTTTTTACAGATTTAAAAGAAAAAAGTTATGTATTATATTAGCTTCACCTCTTCCAGATTTCACTTTAAAATAGTTAAAAATGAAACACTTTCCCAATTTATTGTAACTTTTGTACAATTCTGGCGACATATTTTTGGATTTAGGGGATGCATTTTTGAAGTAGACTGACTCCGTCATTGTACTGGTAACTTCAGGTAAATATTTGTAGTTGACTTGTGATGGGGTATTTGTTTTCTCTCGATTGCGTGCCACTTCACTCAAGAAGGTAACCAGAGCGTCCTCCAAGAGCGTGTCCCCAGTCAAGCTCTGCAGCCTCTCGCAGACTTTCTGCACGACCCAGGAGCCGGAGTCCGAGGGCTGGTGCGACGGGCCCCCCTCGTAGCAGCTCCTCAGGGCCAGGATGTTGGCCTCCGTCGGGAGTGTGAAGTGCACAAGTTCGCCAGATGCATCGGCTTCAGTGATGGCTTTTGGTTTGGAATCTGTCTCTAACTCCTTACATCTTGATGACTGGAAGAAAAATTCACTGAGTTATTCCATCAAAATTAATTTTGGTTGGTTGGCTTTTATTCACATTGTAAAATATTCTAAATCTCAGTTCAACACTCTGCGTGTCCTGCACTCTTGGGGAGATGTCTGCCCTATTTTGCACAACACTCTGAAAATCTACCAAAATTATTGAGAGCGATAATATTAATTTATTTCAATTACATTTTATATAATGTCTAATGAAATTGTAATAGAATCATGTAAATAAGTCATCTCAACGTGGTATAGTTACAACTTAAAAATAAGTAAAAAAACTAAAATACTTGCAGAGCTTAATAATGATATTATTAAATTTGATACACATTAAATTAAAAAATATATATCATGAAAATAAGTCGTCTCAACGTGTTACAATAACAACGTAAAAAAAAAACAAAAATTAAAATACTGGCAGAACTTAATAATAATATTATTAAATTTGATACGCATTAAATTAAAAACAAATATTTATAATTGGAGTTCTACGAATTAAACACATTTTTACATTACTGGAGAAATATAATTTCTCTGGGGATGCTGTGTGGAGGGTCTTTTTGAGGTCTGGAAGAGACCCATGTTGTAGGAGAGAGGAAACACACAGGCCGGTAAATCACTCCACAACGGAGCTGTTGAACTCAAGAACGAATCGTGGAAGCGACCCGTTCTCATATGACAAAGTTTCCTAATATTATAAAACTATCTCGTATCCCGACTAAATTAATGAGCAACATATTGCCTCATAATATTTACCTGCAACAGGAAGATTTTGGGTTTTGAGACAAGTGCCTTACACTTGTCTCCTTTGAAAATGTCAATGATTTCATTCTCCGTATAATAACCCTTCTTAGTCATCATCTGATTGTCCTCCTTGTAGTGCGTGATGATGATCACCACGAGGCATTCGTAGTCATTAAAGTTAGATTTAGATGCTGAAAACAACATGTACGGGTTGTGAACATTATTATAAAAACCGTCAAAATGGTCATTTCGAAGGAAAAATTATAAAACATATAATGCTACGTATACATACGCGAGCCAAACTGACGAACTGTACCTTGACTTACGGGAAAGGAACGAAGCAACCGCAAATGGTGCGAAACGCTGATTGGAGTTGCTTCGTTCCTTTCCCGTAATTCGTGGCTCGGTTCGCGTTTCGGTTTGCAAAAGTATACATACCATAATATATTCAATTTTTGTAAGTAAGACTAAGGACATGATTGGAGAGTATGTACCGATATTCGTCGTGATGGTTTCTGTACTGTGCAGTGTACAGTAACCAATGCCTGTTCTAAATTGTAATTTTTCGGTCAAATTTGAAAAAATCGGTGGCTACAGGGACTACCAACTGTTTATTGTCTTTTAAAATGCGTAGACGTGTCTCCGACGAGTTATTTTTAACCTTTATTGTAATAAAAAAATAAAAGTGTTGTTTGGTTTCTCTGGGTGATATAAATTCACCGATTCACTCTTGTACCACTTGTTCCAGGACATATATTATGTATATTGTTTAAAAATTAAATATATATGAGAACTTAACGTAATTGATTATTGGGTTATTGTGGTAATGTTGAGCTTCTTTTTTCTCAAGCCAACGTTTCGGATAGCGTTAGTGTTCACCGTCAGGCCAGATGATAATAATTATCAAATATTAATTAGGATAATGATTTTGGCTTTACAACCTTCAAATCATTTATCAGAACTTAATTTAAAAAAATAATTCAAAATGAATTCAATAAAACTAATAAAAAATAGAAAACAAGAAATTGATTTATCGGTAAAATCGGCTGTACACATATGTTGGTAATTTAAAGATTGGTTAAGATACTAACATTTTCAAATCATGTGACAGTTGTAATAAAAAAAATCGCATGTCAATAATTTATCAGTAAATTGGTATCTCACTTTAGATACAATTCAAGAAATAACAATGGGTAAAACACCAAGAAAATTAAAAAAAAAAAAATCACAATAATTATCGACAATGAGATCTCTTATAAAATCTGAAATCACGTATAATATCTTATTTGAGGGAGTGATAGAACTTACCTTCCCGTAGCACACTGACAACCTCCGTAGCTGTATAATCAATGTATGGAGACAATACTGTTAAACCGAGGCTAGTGAAACATTTTTCTATGTTTTTGAAGTCCTCGGTCGCTCCTTTCCGAGATAGGATAGATTCGCCTGTAAACACAGAATGTATTGTTATTATTATATTTTATTTTAATGTTAAACGAATATTTGTAGACAAGGTTTTAAGCATAGCCCAAAGGATAACAAATAATAATGAGCAATATTTATTAGCATGAAACACCCATACAAAAAATTCTCGCTGCTGACTGGCAGTCAGAAGCCTGCGAATTCAATTCCCGTTCGCAGCGTTTATTTTTTAAAAGAATTCGTTACAGAATATAATAATTTGTTATTTGAATTCATTTCGCGAAATTGTGATGGACCACCTAGCAAGGTTCTAGCCACTTTTTCTACTGTATCCCTTACTTTCATTTTAATTTTGTTTATTATATTATACGCCCACAGAGTTTTACACATTAATCGGCTACAATTAATTATTTGTACAAGTTTTAGTAATACACATTGGTTGCATACAATAATTACTATACTGGTTTACAATTTGATTAAAAAATCCGAAATAATCAGAAATGCTCGTGTGTTTTAAATATATAGAAGTTAAAAATGTTGAAATCATTTAAAAATTCGTTTTGCTTAACTATGAAGGCAAGGAACCATCAAGGAAACACCACGCTTGCTTCATAATTTATTTGTGAATATGTTATGAGTTGTCCATATGTCCATATCATAGAGGACACACCAAAAGGCATGTTTTACACATCGATATACAGTGTATAACATGCCTCGGTCACGTGCAATCTAAGGATTACCTTATATGGTGATCCACTATGTAGAGGCGTAAGCGCTAACGCAAAATTCATGCCCATAAAAGGTATCATTAACTACGGACGAGGGGGAAATAAGAGGGGGGAGAGAAACAGGAGGAAAGGAGAACACACAGAGTGGCAGACGGGGACTTGAGTTGGGAGAACTAGACACTTCAGTGCAGTTATTACCCACACATAGTGGCAAGGCCAAATGCAGATTTACCCTAAACTTTGGAAGGTTGAACCACGCGATGAAGACCAGAGAAGCAGCCCAAGCGTCCCACATCGGTCCAGCAATAAGCGCTTTAAATATATGGTACCTCTAACAAACGTAATGAAACAGCCAGTAACTTCAAGCATACAATTGTTCCATGCGATTGATAAAAGATAATTTAAAAATAATATGCATAACTTTTTTGCGAAATAAATGATATATCAGTATAACTCCATAAAGCGTTTTTATTTTGATGGTTCCTTGAAAGTTGGCCTGAACTAGCAATCCCTGGGATAGTAATAAAAATGGCTAGCGTTTTATACATTATATATTCTTTTTTTAACATACGTTGATATTCAAATAGATTATAATGCCAAGTGTGTCGAGTAGATATTCTTAAATTGGCTAAGAGTTCGCAAGTGTCGAGTTCCGAATTTACAAATTAAAAAGAAGCAAAATAACATCATAAATTAACATTTATCATTTAACGTCTTTTCTGTACATGATAATGTCCACCTCCTTGTAATCAATTAAATGTAAGTCACATTCTTTCCCCACGAGATTCACACGCTCAGCACATATTCGCAACCACACCCACAACCCTTAAGGTCATAGCATTCACTAAAAATATAGTGATTTTGAATATTGTATAAATCTATTTAAAAACAATCCGCAAAATATTTTGCAGTTTTTGTATATACCTACATTTATATAAATAAGCGGCGAATTCTAGCACTTACCAAAATGGCAATAGAAAAGGTCAAAATAGTAGTTTATAAAACCATTTTAGGTTATTTTTTACAGCCCAGGGTCATCTTTGGTAATGCTGTATGTAGAGTTTTTTACGGAAAAGAAGAAGAGGTAGATCAAAGAAGGAAAATATATGAGGAGTGGGTAGGAATCTGGAGGTCAGTGGTTCCAGGAGTGACGGATGTATTATAGCATCCCTTGCACTGCGGTACAAGGCAGGCCGAGAGAGCCCGGCTGGAGAGGTCAAAAGGTCTCCCTCAACCAGTCTCTCCCAAAGATGGCAGAAGTGATGGTTAGCCAATAAATGGTTCCCGGGGCGACGGAACCCATACCCGCCTCCCGAATCAAGAAGGTTACGAAAGTTCTTAAAAAGATGTCGCTTATCCTTCTTCGATCTTCAAGTGTATGTATTTTTAAGGAATTTAATGAAAAGGTCTATTGTTTTAAGAAATTATTTTAAAATATTATAAATTAATAAATCGAAAACGCTTCCGTTGAATTTTTTTTGAAATATTTATTAGGAATTTTATGGTGAGGTGACCAAACTACGGAATTATACTCTAAATTGGTTATGTACTAATACATACAGAATCCATACAAATATATATTCCAGAGGCTCGTAAGCAGTTGCATCAACAGTGGACTTAAGAGTCTCAGTGGAAGTAATAAAATACACAATTAAGTGAACTCCGTGGTTTTCTCATAAAAATACTGTGAAAATACTGTTTTTGAATTTACCTGCTGTTATTGCCAATCATGACAAATTAAAAAATAAAATACATAATTTAATGCATTAAATCGGTCTAGTGTCTTTTTGAAATCTATAATACACAACCAAACAGTGAATCAGCAATATATAAGTGCCAACTTAAAACCGAGACTATAATAATTTATTTATACTTAAACAAATCCAATGTCCAAGCGAACTTAGATAATAGAAACAAGGTCAAACAAAAATCCCAATGATGACTAGAATTTATAAATTCCAAATTCAAGGAAATGAAAACAGTTAAGTTTAACAAAATAGAATCAGAGCTTCAAGAAATTAAAAAAACCTTCAACAACTTCATACACGATAAATACGACGACATCATTTATAAACCGTCACAAATCATGGATACACCTAAACAAGTAAATAAACTAACGGAGGAACCTTCAGAAAAAGAAAGACGACTGGCTAGAGTAGAAGTTCACTTGGCTGATATTGTACAATAAACCATATTAAAATATACCGTACTTGTCACTCTTGTCAGACTCGCAGAGGACACATTCAAAATTACAACTTACCAATTAATCACTAAAAATTTTGTAGATATTAAAAAGTATACAAAATGTTAACTGCTGAACATAGTGATCCCCCACCATACGAAAGAAGAAGAAGGCAGTCAATATTGCTTGCGTAGGTGTCCAGTACAGCCCCTTTCACGACAAAAACACGTGACAAACTGAAACCTGATCCAATAATCACCACAAATACCAATATTTTACACCATATACTTCAGGACGAATTACCGATCCGAAATAAAATTCATCAAAATATTCGAAGTATTTACAAAAACTTTAAATATTTTAATGTGCTGATAAATAATTAAATATAGAAAATCGACTTATTAATCCTTACAGAATGTTGGATAAATTCCTCGTCGTACGTAAACAAAAATATTATCAACAACTAAAAAGCTTTCAATAAAAAAACTTCACAAACATCAAAATGATAGAGTAATTGTATACTCTAATGATAACATGGAATGCAGAATAGAAGAAATTGAACTACAAGATGCAAACTGTTTGAAAATAAAATCTTTTCTATCCACAGATTACCTTCATCCACAAATTTATTTCCATTCCTTGGACTACTAGACGCAATACTACTTCAAGAACGAAACATCAGGAACTGTTCATTATTGGGGACATCAGCAACTCCGAAAAATCAGAACTCTGCGAAATCATAAGTTTTGCGGATGATACAGTTCTTCTAATAAATGGGAAAAATTGGGCAGAGACATTTAAGAAATCAGAAGACAAACTAATTTATAATTTATAATCAGATTTATCAGGGTTCCAAATCCAGCCACGCGCACTTCGAGCCGCTGCAGTACCAGGGTAGCCCGAAAAGCATCCAAAACCAGTTGTTTTACTGTACTTTCATTATGTTTGAATAATGTTTTTAAATTCGGTTTAAATAAACAGTTTGTAAAAAAATAGTTGAACACACCTTCGAAGTTTTCATGGATGAATGTGTAGACAATCCCTGAGGATATGGGGGGCTTAGTGGGTGGCACCGAGACTCGGCTTACATCCCCGCAGGAGTCCGACATTTTTTTAGTTTTGAAGACCCTAATGAAATATACAATAGATTATTGCAATAAAGAAAATAAATCACATCAAATTATCAGCTATAACATGTAAATGTGCTGTTAAAGTTATTAAGGAAGGTATTCTGACAGTCAGTGTAAATTATGAACAAAATTTAAATATTAATAATTTTCCTGACCCAGAAGGTAATTGAATAATTTCTTCATAATTTGTGAACGAAAAATCAATGAAGGGACATTCGTATTATTTTTGTCAATGTTCGGTTTTCTGAATTTTTTAATCTATAAAAAAAGGAAATTGGTTCCCTTAGAATCATACAAGTACTTACTATCATTTTTACTTGTAAGTGCATGAGTCTACAGAAAATATGGTGTGTTTATTATAATATAAGTAGGTGGTAAAAAACATAACTGGCAAAACTGTGCACTTGCCACTAACATAGGTATTAAGTTAGAAGTACGAAGTATAAAGTGTATAAAAATGCAAAATGTTAAAATGTCGTATTAATGAAATATAATATATTTATTTCCACTGACGCCAATATGTACAAACCCATAAATAACCGTTATTATAAAATTAAAGGTGACTTAAATAGCGTAGCTATCTGTTTGTTGTCAGAGTAACCACTTATTTTTTATTGTTCTAGACAATGTGTAAATGTTACACAAGACAAGGCAGTTAAAATATCTGGATCAAAAACAAGAAATAGAAAAAGGCTTCACAAACATATAGTCATATCAAACAATTGTACTTTGCATATGCATGGATTAAGAGTTGGAATCGACTTAGTTTCATTTATGCATTACATATTATAATATAATATACAAATTTATAATATATTATATCAATAAAATTGTCTAATCAGAAAAAAAAATCATGAAATACATTTCTTACGAATCACACAATCGATCTTATAAATAATTATCTTGTATTTATCTTGTTGCAACTCTGTTTTGATTCCTTGAGTGTACGTCATCAGTGTGCAGATATTATTATATGAAATCGTAAACAACTTTACCTTTCTGAATGTTCTGAATTATTAAATGGAATTGAAATGAAAATACCCACGCGGCACACGCATTTGTGATTCATTTTTAATGAAAAATATTGCAGACGAATTCTAATCAAAATGCTTAGATTGTGTTCAACATAATATAATAACATTCTCTCTGAAGTCGATATCTTCAAATGCAACGAAAATTAATGTAAAATCTCTGTTGAAAATGTATTCTTTTCCCAAATAAACCAAAGTACATACATACATTATGGGGTAACTCTTGCTGTAATCTCTAAATAGTATAAAATAAAGCCACTATCCGCTTCTGTCTATTACAGCTACTGCTGTTTATTTTCAATAAAATATTAAATCATTAAGTATTCGTCTATATTTTAAAAATAAGAGTCGCAATAGAAGATCATAATAAATGTCGTCCGCTGGAATTCATAATTTAATATGAATTGATCGGAGGAATAAAGAGGAGTTGTATTCTAAGTGCCTTCTAACAAGAGTTGTACAAAGTATTTTGAATGTAATGATGTTTTTATGACAAACATACCTATAAATAAGAAGCCAAATGATGGTGAAAGTGACGTACATTTCTCTGCATTTCCAGTGTCATTGCTGAAATATAATTGTATTTTGCAAATGGATTAAAGGGACAGTCTATTGACCGACCGTCACATTTAGACATCTTGACAAATTAACGATCAGAGCTATTTTGAAATTTGAAGGGTCTCCGTTAATCATATTTTTTCGATTTGACAACCGATCAACCGTTGATGATGAGAGTTGATCAAACAACCAAATATAAAATTTAACTAAAGGGATCATTCAAATGTCACACAAAACAGGGTTTGTTTTCTAACATAAAATACTACTTTGTTATCATCAGCAATCAATCAATGATTTATTTATTAATCATAATCTCTGTACGTTTAAACCAGTAATGGTAAATAGTAGCAGTAAGAACATGAGGTGTGAATATTAATGAATAGAGAAAAAGTTAATAAAACATACTAGAAATAAACATACTAATAAATAATAATACACAAATAAAATAAACAAGATTCACAAGGATAGCTTCGCGACAATTTGTGACTTGCGTCAAAATTTACGAAAATAATAAAAAAATATTTTTTTGTATTTCTTTGGCATTAACTATGTAAAAATTTCTAGACATTTTTGTTTTTAATGAGTTTCCAATGTACATTTGTTACGTATAAATTTTATTAATTAGCTACCGGTTTCGACACGTCCGTGTCATTAACTAGCTATTTTAAAAGATTAGTTTTTAATTCTTTAATTTTAAAATAGCTAGTTAATGACACGGACGTTTCGAAACCGGTAGCTAATTAATAAAATTTATACGTAACAAATGTACATTGGAATAATAAAACTCATTAAAAACAAAAATAAAAAAAATAATCCTGATCTTGTAAAATCCAAAAGCGAAGCCGAATATATAGAGCAGTGTTTATCAAACTTAGAATGACACTGATATGATTTGTGTTTTTCACGGCCAAAAATAGTATTGTGATTTCTATGCTGTATTGCCCTTCTTCCCTCTTCAGACAATGTACTAATAGCGTTACAGAGTCCATCATGATAATCTGAATAAAATTCACTTTGAATAAATTCACATCTGCTCTGGGGTTGGCTACTGTAACGATGTCCGAAAGAAAACGTTCGCTGAAAAGGATGAAGCGCAAAACAACACAAAACTCAAGAAGTAATCATGATAGCGCGTTGTACCACTTTAGAGAGTTCAGTATTACCGGTGTATCCCCAGGGGCAAGTTCGGAGGGGGTTAGGGAAAATTTTGGATAATGCATTTAAGACGAAGGTGAGTCATTGAATCAATAAAACGTTTACGTATTTTTGTATCCCCGAGTTCCGACTAAGACCCCCTTTGTCCTTGGCGTATGCGTAATGGTACGTATACATTTGCGAACCTAAACGCGAACCGAGCCACGAATTAGGGGAAAGGAACGAAGCAACTGCAAGCGGCGTATCGCGCCCTTTGCGGTTGCTTTGTTCCTTTCCCATAACTTGAGGTTCATTTCAGCAGTTCGGCTCGCGTATGTATACGTAGCATAAAACACTTATGAACACTGACTTGCTTCATCTTGGTAAAAATATTTATTTTTTGACACAATACTAAGAAACTAAAACATATCTTTGTTCAAAGGGATTTAGGAGATAAAAGTAAAAAAGATAAGATAATGGTCTTTCAAATATTATTGAAATAAAATTGGGAAAATTAATGATAATGAAATTGTAAAAGTATTATATATCATTATTATTTTAATGATAAACTAATGTTTATAAGACAACGTTTTTATGCATAGCATAAAGGATAATAAATAATTATAAGCAATAATTAGTCGCCAGTAATATCAATACAAATAGAAAATATCTCCCGAGTAAAAATACATTCCGCCGACGGGAATTGAACCCGCACCCTCTGATGTCCGGTCAGACGCTTTTATTTTTACTCGGGAGATATTTTCAATTTGTATTGATATTACTGACGACTAATTATTGCTTATAATAATTTATTATATATCACCTTAAAAACAGAGAGAAAATGAAAACATAACACTTAAATAACATTCACAATAATAAAATAACAAATCCTCCCAAAAAACTTTTTTCTTAAATCTTCTCAGATTAATAGATTTAATATTATTATTATTAGATTAGATAATTAGAATAAGATTTAGACGTTCCACCATCTTTTTTACGAATACCTCGCACGAGTCAGAATTGCTCCCAAACGTCTGAAGCCAGTGAGACTATGGCAACCCTAATTGGGGTATGTTGTTATGAATATAGTTGGGAGGGGAAAGTGAAGGTGGGGATGTGTAGAGACATGGTTATTCACATCTGGCCATCAAATACGGCTTAAGTAATTTCAAGTAACGTATCAATTCTGAATAATAGTCTTACACCATGGCGATACTGAAAATATCTTTCACTTTCACTATATATTATTAAATTAATCAAACACTATTTGAATTGAATCCGCGACCTTCGGATTGCTAGTTGAGAGCTTTCCCCCTCAAGAGATTATTGCTATTTCACAAGTATATTTTACCTGCTAATATTACAAGACGTTTTATGATCAGTAGTTACTTTTATCAAGAAATATATAAATTCACATTAAAATTGAGCATCTAAAGTTAATATATTCTTCAAATACGAGAATAAGTTTTAGTTCATTTAAATTTTTCATTTACATTTTTCTCGATGTTATCTTCTGATTTATTTTATCATGACTATTCATTTCATGCAATAATATAAGTGTATCAATCTGCCCGATGAATCATTGAACGTTTAAAAGGCAGATAGGTACATAAATAAATATTACTTCACAAGTACAAGTGTTTAAGATACGAACCAAATTATCCTCTAAACTGAAATATATTAAGTAATGAATGTTTGGATCACATCACAAAAATTTGTTTATATTTTAAAATTAGAATAATATAACTTACGTACTGTATTGCAAAATAAAGTATGTTTTCGACTTGCAACACTTATTTGAACTGCCAGGTACGATGAAAGTTTGGTTGTATATCTCAAATTTGCCGATAACAGGCGATAAAATGTCTGAATTTATCAAATGAAAGCAGGGGCGGCGCAAGTGGGCATTAAGAAATGCCATCTGGCTCGTTGTTTATATTTTAAAACTAATATGTATTGTAAAAAAGTTCACACGTTCTACGTTCACAGCATATTATACACGGTGTCCGGAAACTCGTAGTACAAGCGGGAAACTGGAGAATCTACACCACATGGGGAACCCAAAAAAACATAAAGTTTTTTGATTTGAGCATTTTCAAAAAAAAAAAAAAAAAACCAAAAAAAAATATTTTTCGGCTATTTTAGGGTTAAAGTTTTTTCTGGTGTTTAGGGTTGAATAACAGATGTTTTAACCCTGCAGAGCAGAAATATTTTATGATCACACGGGGTTAAATGAAGGGTGATTTCAAAATAATGCTTCAAATCCGAGTTTCTTCATTTGTTTTACTTTCAAATAGTTTTAATTAGTTGTGTACTTTGATCTTCAGTAATAATTTATAAGAATTTGATAAAAAAAAATAAAAAAAAATAAAAAAAAAATCAACTTCAAACTCGATTTACTCGATAACGAAAGCTCAAATAAAAAAAAAAAAATACTACAAAATCGACTCCAAATGTGATGTAGATTCACCAGTTTCCCGCTTGTACTACGAGTTTCCGGACACCCTGTATATCAGTTCACGCAATTTTTCATATTTTTATGGATTCACGATGGTCCAATTAAATGTAATTATCAAGAACTAGCTGACCTGTACCCGGCATCGCTCGGGTTATTAATGGTTTGGAGTAAAGTTTTAAGGTTGTGAATTCTAGTTTACCTGAAAACTATGTCTATTTTTAAGGTGCAAATAAAATTATAATAAAGAATTGAAAAAGTTTACTTTTTATAAGTTTTTTTCGATTGATAGTGTCATATCTTCTTTACTGTATACCACATTGTTACTATTAAAATACTACTGTTTATTCGACACCGTATCTTATTATAGTCTAAATCTAGCAAAGTAAAAAAGTATAAGGTATAATGTATAGCATAAAGTTTAAAGTATAATATACAGGAAGTGTAAATGTTAAATATAAAGTTAAGTATGAAGTGTACATTCTAAAGTATAATATACGTTATAAAATGTAAGGTTAAATATAAATTTAAGTCAAGTATAAATTATAAAAAAGTACAAAAGGTAAAAAAAATAATTTGTTAATAATGAATTAGAAAAATTATTTGCCAATTATGCGAAACATAAATGATTATCAATTATCAAGGTAACGATAATGTAATCAATAATGTATGCGTATTTATTTATCTATTGATACTTGCGGACAAAAAATAAATTATGCATCGTTTATATGATAACAGACTTTCGTGATCATTTTCGGAGTATTTATAACCTAATTTATGCAAGCGATATTTTATTGAATTTTTTTCTGCATTAGTAGCAGGATTTTCTCAATAATACGGCGAAATGAGGGGACTCGCAACAATAACATTTGGCTGTCATCAGTCGTTTTGTTTTGCTCTATCTAAAAATAATTTTATACCATTCTTTTTTGTTTTCTGGCAAAAAAAAGTGTAGTGTGTTGTGCCTTGAGGTTTTTTCTCCCTCCTGATCTTCCAGGAGTCACTTTTCGCTGTTGATTTCCAGATATTTATAATCTTTTTTACTTCTGTCATTTTCCATACTATTGTTGAAGTTGTTTACTGTTGTGAATATTGGAGGAAGATTTCCCTCTTGGACCCCCTACAAAGCCCCCAGATCCCTATCTGGACCCCCCAGAAGGGGAAAATGTAGAAGTTTCCGACA
This sequence comes from Hesperophylax consimilis, assembly GCF_061612785.1. Classification (NCBI taxonomy): domain Eukaryota; kingdom Metazoa; phylum Arthropoda; class Insecta; order Trichoptera; family Limnephilidae; genus Hesperophylax; species Hesperophylax consimilis. The sequence continues at coordinate 509,504 of NC_142838.1, read as the reverse complement.
GTGATTCTGTCATTTTGACTACCAAAAAAGGAAATTTACTCCCTCTTCCCCAATAAAACTTGACTCGCCTTCGACTTCACAGTCCCCACCAGCACTTTCTCAACATCCTGCAACAAACTTTTATTCTCCTTATTTCCGTGGCCCGTTTATAGTATACGCCCAAAAAACTGAGCAAGGAAATACCATACACCCTCTTGAATTTGGTAAATTCCTATCAAATAGCAAGAATCTTTCAATCAAGCCTGGAGGTGTAAAAGCCGAAGGTCGCTTCCGAATCTCCGTCGAATTCCTCTCAGGGTCAGCTGCCAACAGTTTTATCAAAAACATCTTCATTTCATCTAATTCAAAGTTCAAGGCATATATCAATACTTTCAATGTCACTCGCATGTGCCTGGTCAGAGGTATCTCGACCGATCTGTCCATCGCAGAGATTCTGTCTTCACTTTAAACCTCCCAACACATTGGCAATCCCATAAAAGCCAGGAGGCTAAATTACAAGGACTCCTCTGAGGGTATAATTTCCTGGAAGCCCTCCCAATCTGTCGTTTTCACCTTTGAAGGTCAATCTCTTCCCTCCCATTTATATTTATTCTTCAACTCATTACCAGTTAAAATGTATACTTATCCCACCACTCAATGTTTCAATTGCTGCCGTTTTGGTCATACCAAAGCTGAATGCAGATCTCAACCCAGGTGTTTTAAATGTGGAGAAAACCAAGCAGCTGACCAATGTCCTTCTTCTTCCTTACCTAATTGTTTTAACTGCTCGGGTTCACATACAGCTATCAACACTTCTTGCCCAGAAAAATCACTCCAAAAAAATATTAAAATTTCTATGGCCTCTCAGAACTTGTCTTTTCTGCAGGCCTCTAAACTATTCCCGCCTGTCGAAAAATCATTTGCTGAGGCTATATTCAGCAACTCCTCATCCAACCCTTTTTCCTACTCTACAAAAACTTCTTCTCGTTCAACTAAATTCACGTACAAACATTCTATATCTAAACCGGCTCCTGGATACAATCAGCAACAACAAAACTCACTGCTCTTTAATCCCAATGGTTAATCTCTTTCAAATGAGACAAATGGGTGTGCAAACAATTATAATCCGTCCTCGGTGAACTCTTTAAATCTTTCTGAAAAACTCTCCCGAGAAAATTCATCATTTATCCAAACTCTGATTATGCTTCTAATTGACCTAATTTCTTCTCAAACTAACTTACCGTCCAACGCTGCTTCTATTATTTCCACATTAAAATAATTTATTCAAAATAACTCTTCAGGATGTCAGAATACTTCAGTGGAATAGCCGAAGTGCTATTTCTATCAAATCTGATCTCCTTAACCTATTAAATTCAAACCTTATTTCTTTGGCTGCTATCCTGGAGACATGGTTTACTCCATCCACCAACTTTAATGCGAGAGGTTATTTTGTCTCCGCGATGATCGCCCGGAAGGTACGGGCGGCGGTGCTGCCCTTTTTAATAAAAAATCCATATCATTTTCCCCAATAAACAATATCAAACCCCCCAACGCTGACTTCCAAATGGTTGCAGCTAAAATAAAGGACACCCCAAGAGTCCACTTCAATAAAAAAATCGTAAGTCAACTAAGCCCTCCTTTCTTTATATTAGGCGATTTTAATGACCATTCCCCCGTCTGGGGTTCTGCTTTCTCCGTCCGAGATGGTTGAAGTGTGATAGATTTCCTAGATGAATCCAACATTTTCCTTTTGAATGACGGATCTCCTACTAGGATCTCACGCCCAGCACAAACCCCAGTGCAGTGGATCTCTCGATATACTCTACTAGTCTGGCTTCTCTCTCCTCGTTGGCGGTGTCCCCCGACCCTTGCTCCAGTGATCATTTCCCGTATGACAATAAACAACAACTCTTTGCATTTACGATTTTGAAAAATATTGATATTAATATTATTTACGTAAATAATAATTTCACACCATTTTGCATGAAGTTCACGCACGTGTTTGTAGGAAGTAAAGGCACTGCCAACCCAATAAAATAACACAATACATGAATGCATGAAACACAATCGGAAGATAGAAACTAGAAACAATTGATTGTAAAATTAGCCAACAAATCTCTATTTATTTATTGGATGATTTATATAGCGCCGCTTTTGTGAGATATCACCTCAGGGGCGCTTAACAGTTAATGCAGATATTACAAAAAAAATATAAATATTACAAATTGAAATTGAAATTAAGTTAAATAAAATGTGACATGTACTTATATGTATAATGAAACAATCATTTTGCCAGGTATAAATATTTATATAATATATATTAAGGTATATCGGAATCGCTAGACATGGATAATACGAAACATTTATAAAACATTCTGATTTACCTTAATTAATACAAAAGGAATGCGTTTGAGAAATTTTTAATTTTAGCATTATAATTTTTAATTACGTAAAATGAAAATTTGCTTTCGTTGTATGGGATGACAGCCGGAATAATTTCCATTAATGACATTTTAATTTGTTGGTATTCCTGATACGAGTGGCTAGAATTTTTACCATTTACTCTATGCAAATACTAGGTAGGTATTATTTTTTCCGAACTCGAAAAATAAAATAAAGGTATTTAGGTTTGTTTTATAAATAAATAAATATTTAAATAAGGGTTATTATAGGTTATGTTGGGTTATTATAGGTAAGGTTAGGTTGGGTTAGGATAGGTCAGGTTAGTTTGGGATATTCTAGGTTAGGTTAGGTTAGGTTGGGTTATTATTGGTTAGGTTAGGATATAGGTTAGGTTGGATTAGTTAGGTTAGGTTGGGTTATTATAGGTTAGGTTAGGATATAGGTTAGGATAGGTTCGGTTAGGTAAGGTTTATTATAGGTTAGGTTGGATTATTATATGTTAGGTATATATATAGGTTAGGTTGGATTATTATAGGTGGGGTTAGGTTAGGTCAGGTTGGATTATTACAGGTTAGGTTAGGATATAGGTTAGGTTAGGTTAGGTTGGATTATTAAAGGTTAGGTTAGGATATAGGTTAGGTTAGGTAAGGTTGGATTAATATAGGTTAGGTTAGGTTGAGTTATTATAGGTTAGGTTGGGTTATTTTATGTTAGGTTAGGTTGGGTTATATAAGATTAGGTTGGGTTATTAAAGGTTAGGTTGGGTTATTTAATGTTAGTCTAGGTTTGGTTATATTAGATTATGTTGGGTTATTATAGGTTAGGTTAGGTTAGGATATAGGTAAGTTTAGGTTAGGTTAGGATATAGGTTAGGTTAGGATAGGTTGGGTTATTATAGGTTAGGTTGGGTTATTTTATGTTAGTTTAGGTTGGGTTATATTAGATTAGGTTGGGTTATTAAAGGTTAGGTTAGGTTGAGATATAGGTTAGGTTAGGATATAGGTAAGTTTAGGTTAGGTTGGATTATTATAGGTTAGGTTAGGTTAAGATAGGTTAGGTTAGGTTAGGTTGGAATATTATAGGTTAGGATAGGTAATGTTAGGTTAGGTTGGGTTATTATAGGTTAGGTTATTATCGGTTGGGTTAAATAATATAATAATGAAATGATAGTCAAATAAATAATTTGTGCTTTTTAAGAATCTTTCAATCAAGCCTGGAGGTGTAAAAGTCGAGGGTCGCTTCCGAATCTCCGTCGGATTCCTCTCAGGGTCAGCTGCCAACAGTTTCATCCAAAACATCTTCATTTCATCTAATTCAAAATTCAAGGCATACATCAATACTTTCAACTCGCATGGGCCTGGTCAGAGGTTATATTTATAGAGGTAATAGTTATATTATAATTTATACTTGATATATCTAATTGATTATTAAGAATAGTAATAAATAATAATATATCTAAATAATATTAAATAATTGCTTAGCAACGCTAGTTTAGGCATATACTTTGCATTTGCTCTCTGATTATTTTTTGTAATATCAGATAGAAAAGAATTAGCTTTGATCCCAAAAAATATAAATATTTAAAGAAGAGTATATCAGATAACGCATTAAATAAACTGCCAGTAAGCCATAGGATATTTAGGTAAATAAATAGGATTTAAAAAAAAAATATTTGAGGACCCCAGTAACCAAGGTAAACAACAATATTTGACATTCATTTGAAAAAAATAAAAATATATTTTTGGATAAGGAAAATTTTAAAATGCAATAAATACTTGGGCAATACCTCTATTAACGTACTCATTTGGCATAATTAAATGGTCTAATACAGATTTAGATAACTTAGAAAGATTAATTAGAACTACGCTAACAAAGTTTAATTGCCATCATCCAAATTCAGCTATAGAACGAGTTAATTTACCTAGAAATTTAGGAGGTAGAGGTATAGTCAAAATAACTTCTTTGAAACATAATCAGGTAGAAATGCTAAGAACTTTTTTCCATAGGAAAGCTCATAGCTCAGAAATGCACAAAATAATTTGCAAGGCAGATAGAAATATTACACCTTTAAATTTATACGATGAGAATGCCAACATTTTTATAAATCCCAACCAGGAATTATTAGATTCCTGGTCAAATAAAATTTTACACGCAAAACACTTCAATTATCTCAACCAAACGTATGTTGACAAAATTAAGTCAAACAAATGGTTGAGTATTGGAGAGTTGAGCGCAGAAATAGAAGGATTTATGCTTGCAATTCAGGATAGAGTCATTAATACTAAAAATTATAGAAAGCATATAATCAAAGATACAAATCAAATTGATGATTTGTGTAGAAAATGTTTGGCTTTTCCGGAAACTATAGAACATATTATATCGGGATGTTCTATATTAGCACCGTCCGAGTATACATTTAGGCACAATCAAGTTTTAAAAATAATTCACCAAAATTTGTTAATTAAACATAACTTGATTGACTGCCGTAATGTAGTACCATATTATGAATACGAACCAAATTCATTTTAAGAAAACGAATTTTATAAAATATATTATGATAAAACTATACTAACAGACCGAGCGATTGGTCATAATAGACCCGATATAGTTATACATGACAAAATTAAAAAAAAAACTTATATCATTGATGTTGCTATTCCAAATTCCTGTAATATTCAAAAATCTGTTAGTGAAAAAATAAGAAAATACACAGATTTAGGAAATGAAATAAAAAGAATTTGGCATTCTCAGACTATAAAAATATTACCATTCGTTATTTCGGCTACTGGCATTATACCTAGCTCTCTAATTAAAAATTTAGGCGTATTAGATCTATCAAAAAATTTATATATAAAGATGCAAAAGTCGGTCATTTTGAATACATGTAGGATAACAAAAGATTTTTTAAATATTTATGTTGAGGGATCAGTAGGATTTATAGGCCCTGTTAGAAGTTCTACCGAGCCGAACCCTCTGATATGAAAATATCTGGAGACGGTGAATTTTTTTTCCCATTTGATATCTGGTGATTTGACGTGTTGTTGTTCTTGTATTGTTTTGTATTTATTTTACTTATATAATGCACTTACATAGTGTTGATTGACTAGCTGATCATTTGTGGAAAAGTGAGTGGAAGGGTTAAGTTTTTCCTTTGGGGAAGACTTAACCCGGACAACTAAATCGGAAGTTTAAAAAAAAAAAAAAAAATTAGAATTAAATGTGTAAATGTGTTGTATGATTTATCTGTGTTTGTTATATTTATATCATGTTGTCTCCTTCAGATTTTTTTTTATACAAATAAAAACACTTTGTACTTCTTGTCTGGTAATAATTTGTATCTTGAAGATGCTTGAGTAAAGCGAAACCGATCTGTTCTAAAACTTATTAAAAACTCGTGGTTTTAAAACAAAAAGTATTTTATTTTATTAAATATGTCAAACCACAAAGTGATTGCTTTCTACAATAATAAAAACAATTTTTAACATTCCCTCGTTCTATCTGACTCTCTCAGTTCCCTTCAAAAACTTAAATCCAGTCCTCTTTTTCATCATGATGATCACTTTGTATGCCTTATTCGAGTGATGATAGCCTCCATTCAAAGCTCTGGTAAAACTGTAACTCTGATTTGGATTCCTGGACATGTTGGTAGCATGGGTAATGATATTGTGGATGCCTTGGCAAAACAAGGAGCGTCCAACCCTGTTTTTACCCTCGTAAACCACATTCCCCTATCTGACATTTTTTACATCATCATAGATAGATCCCGCAATGTTTGGGCAGAGTATTGGCACATTGCTAGTCAATCTAAGGGAGCCTGCTATGCCTCAAAACAAAGGACTATCCCATCAAAACCGTTGTTTCAGTAATTACCCCATTTTTCCAAAAAATAAATTTCTACTCATTCGAATGATGATCGGACATTGTTCCGTTCCTTCCCACCTTTTTAAAATTCACGTCGTTGACTCCCCACATTGTACATTCTGTGGTCTAGAAGTGGGAAGTTGGCGCTAACAAAAAATAGTCCAAAGATGCGAAGTTAGCAGTCCACAATGGAGTGCTGGTACCTACCTTGATGTATGGAAGTGAGGCATGGAACTGGCAAAGAAAGGATGAAAGTAGATTGAATGCTGTTGAAATGAGATCTCTGAGGCGTATGTGTGGTAAACCCACGTATGATCGTGTGAGGAATGTGGAGATCCGTAAAGAGTGCAAGGCTGATGTAAGCGCAAGGAGTAAGATCAAGAAAGGGACGCTTAGATGGTTTGGGCATGTAGAGCGAATGAGCGAAGAAAGGAGTGTAAGGAGAATATACGATGCAAATGTGAATGGTAGCAGAGGACGCCCGAGGAAGACATGGCATGACCAAGTGAATCAGATACTTGAGTCGGGCCATGTCAAGAGTCAGAACAATAGAAGAGCTTCTATGAGACGATGTATGAATGTGAATGAGGCAAGGAGTGTGTGCCAAGACCGATTTGTTTGGCGGTCCGTCCTCTCTGCCTACCCCTGCGGGGAAACGGCGTGATGGTTAGTTAGTTAGAAGTGGGAACTTTAGATCACATATTTTTTGGTTGTTGTCTCTAAACAAATATCCTCTCTTCTATCAAACCTTATCTAAAATTGCCTCCAACATCTTCAACATCTCATCTCTTCTAAGTCTGAACTCGACTCTAATTTTCATTATAATTTTTAAATTTGCATATTTAAATAAAATTAATATCTAAATTCACCTTTCATTTCTCCATAATTTAAAATGATGACCAAGAACACCCTTGAAGGATGAAAGCCAGAAATAATTAAAAAAAAGGTGAAATAAGTAAGCTTGGTCTACTAGGTACGTGGTAATTTATCCACGAAATTAATTCAAGGGAGTCAAACCTGTTATAATTTTTTTAATTCATATGTAAACAACAACATTTATTTTTGTAGGAAAGGCTTTGTTATTGCTGAATTTTCCACTAGATGGCGTCGAGATATATTATATTTATTTGTGAAATATTTTGACTTAATTATAAGCATTAATTGAAGTACTTGTACATATTGAATTATTTGGCGTGTTGGTAATAAGCCGACGCGTCGGCTATACGTCTACGTATACGTCTACGTATACGTCGCGACGTAGCTATATGATATCACATAGGTACCTGCGGTAAAACTAATACAAAACACTAATACCGTGATGATATTCTTCAAGTTTGTTTTGTATTACTCGATGCTATTTTGTACATACTTTCTCAGAGATATTCTCAGGAAATAGTATGAAATAATACTAAACCCAACAACCATAATATTAAAAAAATTAAAATCTATTTTTCAATTTCTTTTTTACATGCTTGCAATATTCAAGTATATTTCGTACATCTACTCCACCTATACTATTTATGTACATTGCCTTGCAACGACATTACTTATTAATAGATGCTATATTTTAACTTCCAACCATTATACTGAATGTTACTAGTATAATATTTAATTATATAATATTTTTATATGGCTTTCAACTATATTGACAATGATACTTATGTAGAATTTACCCGTTCAAGCCATTTAGAATGTTGGGTTCACGCACAAAATATTAATAAATGCAATACTAACCTAACCTGTGTCCAAATAAATATAAGATCACTAAAGTAGTATTGGGATATTCTTCATGCCTATTTGAAAAACTGTTTTAAAGACATAGATGTAATTATGCTTTGCGAAACTGCAAATAATGAGGAACTTATTAAATCATTTGATATTCCAGGATATAAATCGTATTATTATTGCAGAAGCAATAAACAAGGAGGCGGTATATCGCTGTATATAAGGGAACATTTACATTTTAAACAAGAAATAGTTGAAACCATTCACTTTGAAAATGAGTTTGGAATATTGACATTACCTAATAAATGTCATTTTTATATTTTTGCAATTTATAGACCACCTAACATCAATAAAAAGGGATTCTTAAATGAAATTTCTTGTTTTTTTTTGTAATAATGTAAACTTTAATGATAATATCATATTTTTTGGGGATATTAATCTCAATATACTAAATCAAAGTGTTTCAAATATAATAGCTTATGAAAATATACGAACCAGTAATTACTTAACTGTTTGTATTAATGATCCGACTAGAGAAGCAATCGTTGCTGGTCAAATTATGCTGCGATCAAAGATATTTCAACTGAAACAATATACATAGCTGAAGAACTGAGCTCTTACCATAAGAAACTTCTTTGGAAAACCAAACAAATCTCAAAAGAAAAAAAAACTATTCATACGTCTGGCACAAAGAGGGAAAAATAATGGCAAGAAGAAATGCAAACGAAAAAATAATTTACGTTAAACATATAGACGATTTGAAAAACATCATATAAATAAAATGGCTCATAATAACAACTATTACAAAAATAAAAAAAATGGCTAACACTATATTAACCACGGAACCTAGTGCAAAAAGAGCAACACATCTGCCCTGATGATGGACACTGCAATGCTGTCCGAAACGTTGGCTAAAGAAGGAGTTAGCGCAACACGGCATAACACCCCAAAAACAAATAACAAAAATACTTTTGGCCGTGAAAATCTTAAATCATATTTGAAAAATAATCTGCTTTACAAATTGACAATTACATCCCTCACTCAACGTTAATGAATAAGGGAAAAAGTGATGGTGTAGTTGTATACATTAATGAAGATATAGAAGTTAATGTTGAAGAGATCAGTATAAATAATGCAAACTGCCTAAAATTATCAGTTGGGAACGATACAGCTATACTAGCAATTTATCGATCGCCCTCAACCAAAAACATAGAACCTTTCCTTCATTCTCTATCTCAAGAACTAAATCAACTCAAAAACATTAAAAACGTTTTCGTTATTGGTGATATCAACATTGATATTCTTCAAAATGGACATCCAAAAAAATTTGACTATATGCAGACGCTTGCTTACCATGGATTAAAAAGCCTCATAAATGAACCAACTCGAGTATCAAATGAATGCAAAACTTGCATCGATCATATCTTCAGTAAGACCAATAAACAAACTCAAGCCATTACATATACATACACGATTACAGACCATTACTCAACAATTCTCTCCATTAACAAAAATAAAACAGGAAAAATCCAAAATCATAAAATTACACTCCAAATATCGGAAACCAATTGGAAGGAAGTAAAAAAAAATTACAAAATACTGAATGGACAAACCTTTATGAAACAGATGATACAAATTCTGCTTGGAGCTATTTTAACGAAATTATACAACATACAATACAATCGAATACCAAATTAATAGAAAAAAAGATATCCCATAAAAATAAGCACATCAAACCTTGGATTACACAAAACATCATCAACTGTATAAGGAAAAGAGATGAAATACATTTAAAAGTTAAAAAAGACCCTTACGATATATTTAAATTAAGATTCTATAAAAGATACAGAAATATAAGTAAAAATTTTATTCGCAACGCCAAAAAAAACTACTATAAAAGGAAAATAGAAGAATGTCACAATGACTCCAGAAAAATATGGAAGATTATAAAAGAAATCACTAACTCTGAACCCTCCTACAACAAGAAAATGATTGGAGAATTAAACATTGACATGATTCCAACTTCCTTTGCAGAGCATCCTGACAAAATTATGGAATATATTAATACTTTTTTCACTAACATAGGCTCGAAATTGGCAAATAAAATCACAAAACCAATTACTAATGAAAAGGAAATAGAAAATAGTGAAGTCTCAATCCAAGATAGCACACCAAATCTAAACCAAATAACTAGCAACGAACTAAGAAAAGTGATTGCTTCACTAGATAACAACACTTCTTCAGGAAATGATCCTATCTCAATCAAAACTATAAAACATCTCCAAGAGGAGTTGATCCTCCCCCTGACATACCTTATAAACCTCTCTATATCAAAGGGGATATTTCCTTCTTGTCTAAAAAATGCTACAGTTTTACCAATTTATAAAAATGGAAGCAAAAATGACATAAATAATTATCGCCCTATAAGTATCCTAAGCACTTTCTCAAAAATCCTGGAAAAAATTTTGAAAAGCCAAATCGTCCACTTTCTGGAAATTAATAAAAAAATTTCCCCAACACAATATGGATTTCGGGAAAGTTTGAGTACCGTGGACGCAATTGAACATTTAACAAGAATAGCCATAAAAAATTAAGACGGTGGAAAAAAATGTCTGGCTGTTTTTATAGACCTAAAAAAAGCCTTTGACACAATAGATCATAAAATTCTTCTCACAAAACTTAAGAAAATTGGCATATCTGGCACTCCACTAAATTTACTGATGACGTACTTGACAGGACGAACACAACAAGTACAAATAGGCCAACGAAAAAGCAATCCTCTTCCAATAAACTACGGCGTCCCTCAAGGAAGTGTCTTGGGACCAATCTTATTTCTCATCTATATAAATGAAATTACCAAACTTCCCATCAATGGAAATATAATTAGTTTTGCCGATGATACTGTTATGTTATTCCACGAAAAGGACTGGGTGGACACTTATAAAGAGGCTGAACATGGAGTAACTGCACATCAAAATTGGCTTCGGATGAACTCTCTTACGCTCAATATAATTAAAACTAATTATCTAGCCTTTTCAATAAACTCAAGAGGTCAACCGGGTAAAGAATACACTCTTATAAAATTGCACGAGTGTCAAAATAATAAGTCACATTGCTCTTGCCCTATTATAACAAAGGCAAAAAGTATTAAGTATCTAGGAGTGGAAATAGACGAAAACCTTAGATGGGACATACACATAAATGAACTCACTAAAAAGCTTACGAGACTTGTATATTTCTTCGAAAACCTAAGAAACCCACTACCTAGGAAAGACATCAAAAAAGTTTTTTATGCTTTAGTTCATTTCCGTCTTGAGTACGGAATTCTAGTATGGGGATCTGCTACAGCTAATAATATGAACCACTTAGATATTGCTCAAAAGAGCATTATAAAAACCATACTAAAATTACCCATCAGAACCTCCTCAAAAGATATTTTCAAGTGTTTTGATATTCTAAATTTAAAACAAATATATGCCAAGAATATTTTAATACATCATTTTAAAAACAGAAAATCTCCTAATGAAACTCGGATACATGATACAAGAGCCTCAAAAAGGGATATACGAGATGTTCCAAAATTCAAGACAAGTTTTGGCCAAAGAAACCACATATATCTGGCAACCAAACTTTACAATATCCTTCCTCCAAGTTTGAAAAAGATAGAAAAGATAAATAAGCTTGAGGAAAAAATCAAAACATGGGTGAAAGAAATTGATGCAGACATCCTAGAAAATGTACTAAAAACATCATAGAAACTAAATAACAGAAAATCAAAAAAATCTACCAGTCCGCCTCAGCACAGGACTACCTAGTGAGGAGGACTAAGAAGAAACTATATGAATGAAATATTATAGATTTTTATATAATGTAAATCTCATCACACCTTATTAAATAGACACTAATAAAAAAAAAATTAAAAAAAAACTAAATCCTGTATTGACCACATATATGTTAGATCTAATAAATATAACTTGTCCGCGTGTGTAATTCATTCGAGAACTGCTGATTTATAACTATTACGGGACTATTCGGGACTAAATGTACAATACCACGATGTCAAAAATATAAAAAAAATGAAAAATCACAATTCTGTCTCAAAAACGTGTTCATAAAGAAATATAGTTGGAATATCCTTTTGAAAGAGCTGGATTGCGCTCTGTATAGTAAAATTAAATATAAATTTAATGAAAAGTACTGTAGTAAAGTCTTATAAACCTCAAAGCAGACCTTATGCCATAAATGAATGGATAAATTATGATTTATTTAAAAAAAAAGAAAATAATGAAGTTAACGATAAATAAGTTATTAGTAATTAGTAAATACATTATTTGATTTTCAAAGAATGGCAAAATAAATAATATGAAACGTAAAAGGCAATTAAATACCTGCTTAAAACACCCAATGTAAATGCAAAGTAAAATGTAAGTGCAAAAAATAAAATAAATTGTAAAATGAAATGTAAAAAACATAAGATAAAAAAAATATTAATTAGCACATTTCAGCAAAGTAAGAAGCCAATTGAGGGTCTACTCGACTACATCCGAGTCGATGATATTGCTTACCTATGCTACCGACCCATATATATTTATAGGCCGTTAGGAAATATTTACAGCTGGGTTGAATAAAAAAATACATTATGGAGATCCACTCGGGTGTGCTTTATAGCAGTGGGCCTATTAGATTGTTCACAAATTTTTGGATTGGAATAGCCACTCGAGAAGATAGTTATGATTTCTAACACTGACTAGAGAAACATAAGCCATTTGTAAGGCCATCGAAGATAGGTAATGATTTTTTAAAGGTGCACAAATGCTTATTCTTGTTGGCAGTATTGACAATCCATTGTAAATTGTACAAATAGCTAGAAATAGTTTGAAATAGATGCTCCTCATTCTAATTCAATGGATACGAAGTGTTTTCAAATAATTTGTGTTTCACAGCGTTTCATAGCATATCATTTCTACCATAGTTTGTTGATTTTATTTACTGAAACTGATGAAATTAATAGGATTGTGTCTATATATATAGACACATAATGTATTTTTTGATTAAATTGATTTGTACACTGATGATGCTTGTGTTAAGTGAAACCGGTCAGTCTTATAAGTTACACAATTATCATGGTTATAAATGAAGTTATTTTTGTATTTCTTTGATACTCTTGTATTTCTTTTGTATTTCTTGATACTCATAACAATATATTCATTCAAAAGAGCACCTAAAAACTAAAGCATACTTTTCATCAGTACATAAAAAAATGCAAAGGAAGTAGAAAAATAAATTAAGTAGGTACACACAAATAAGAGACCGTTAAAAACAGCTTTTTTATTAAATAAAATACCAAAGACGTTGTTTTCAGAATCGTTAAAATAAAATAAGGCTTTGATCGCTTAGTTGATAATCCTATGATAGCCAAGTCCTCTATCCGTTATACAATCACATTCAACACTTCCACTTAGTTTGCAGCGCAGCAACTGTTGTCTTCGGTTTATGTCGATTCCTTACCCTTACCGACCCAATTGGATCAAAGGCTAAGTCTTTCTCAGAATAAAATGTTTCAATTCTTCATTTTAGATTTTAATGCTTCCGAATGTAAAGATGTTTAGTTAACGTACTGTATATAATGGGCATCTGCATTCCCTGATATTTAAGTACCAAACATTTCTGTACCCCGAGTAAAACATCAGTTAATGAAACGGAAACGCCATCTGGAGTTCCATTGATTTCTTCGCACAGGGTCTGAATAAAAGGAGTGCCATCTTCGAAACGAGATGCCTTTTTTCCATCGTACGTACTGTGAAACACCAGCGTGTCATCAAATTCCAGCGGGAGGGTGGTCAGCTCAGGTCCCTTGCCATCTCGGCACATCTGTAACGGGTAGTTTGCTATATTAGTCGCTTTGCTAGTTTAAAATGTATCTTCTTTTCATTATTTAAATACTAAAGGTCTGTGGTGGATGCAGGGCGGGTGGCGTTATTTTTTTACTTTTATTTTTATACAAATCGATAGTTTTATTCCGAGGTTGATGCAATTTTGCACACTTTACGTTTGAATAAAACGAAGGTCACTGTCTACATTGGATTTATAAAAAACTCTGTGTAAAGTCCAGCTAGTGGATTCGTAAAATGCAGAATGGCCGTCATTCACTCATTATCAGGTCCGTCCTTTCTGTGAAGCGTGCGACGCAGGACCTAGACCCTCCCCTTCAGTAATATTTAATTGTATCATACTTCGACTAAGAACTATCAACAATACCTTCATTTTTTTAACGCATGTTTATATTGGCTGCTATGTTTATGTAAGATATTTCCCAAAGTCAATACAGTCTTGGTTGAATATTTCAATTTTTGTTTTAATGTGATTGACTGATTGAAATGGTTAATTGACTTTTCTACTATGGTGATTTGTTCTTGGGGTATTATGCCACTATTATGGCACAAGCTATTTAAAAAAAACTATTTCGATACATTGACAACGTTTCAATTAACAAAAATAAAGAAGTATTTCATTTTAAAACTTAAAAAAAAACAATGAATCACAAAATGGTCGAACGTCGAGAGCGGTGTCGCGACAAATCATCAAAATCGTGGCGAGGCATATGTCAAATTAAATTACCAAATTTGCAATTCATTTCAGACCTATTTTATAATTGCGAAATTAAACAGTTTGATTTATTTATACTTAGTTTTTATGAGCTTTATTTAGTTGTTACATCGCACTTCAACCATGTGTTCACGTATTACCATTCTCAAGCAAATCATTGCATAATTCTTAACATCTTAATATCTCCAAACGAGTGGATAATGCCTGAAAACTAGCTAATTTAATCTGGACTAAATTTAATGTTTGTTGTGTTTTGCATACAACCCGGGCGTTTATTGAAATTACATGATTAATATAACAAATGTGAAAGTAGCCCGCCTCACTAGAAGGTTTCTGTTCTGAGGCGGGTACTTAAGGTTATCTTTCTCAGAATGAGTTTCTCATTGGAACTCATTGGGAACGTAATAATAAAATGTATTTTGTGGTATTTACTACGAAAATAAAACTTAAACATCAGAAGCCAGTGGGTTCTAAAGTCAATTTGTAGAATTAAATAGTTACCTGGAGGAAAAACAACTTCGGCTTCCCAGAAAGATCTCCTCTTTCTTCATTTTTATCCGGAGTAATAAGTCTACTTATTAGATCCGCAATTTTCATATCCTCATTAGCAGTCTTAAAGTGTTGGTGATAGCCATGAGTCATTACCGCAACAGCCACACAAGTGTCGGTACTGTAGTCAGGTGGAGCAAACTGATGGTGCCTCGGACCACACTGCTCTGGGCCTGTGCAAGTCTGCTGTCTACAATTACTACCTACAACAAAACATTTAGGTGAAATAGTTACGAAAACATCCCACAATACGGTTTTGTTATAATACAAGTTATAGAGGGTGTCTACTTATTACAGTTTGATAGAAAGCAGAAACGCACCTAGAATCGGCGCTTAGCGAGGACCTTTCAAATATCGAAAAACAAAATGTCCCTGAGTCCATTTGAAGACAATATTTAACTATTTTTTTACGAAAAAACCGCGTGAAAATTCCAATTCACCTTTTTTTATAGTTTTTCGAACGTCGTCATCAGTTAGATCATTATAGACATCAACTTGGAATCCAATTTTTGGAAAGCAATTTTTAATCGCTTCAACATCCTGCTCGGTTTGCGGCCTCGCTAATTCAGTTGCTAGAAAGAATATAAAAAGAGAAAATTTTCTTTTAAGAATTTGAATATGAGATATTATTATATGAAATGCCAACTTTCTAAGAACCTCATACTGTACTAGTCTCTTGGTAAAAAATTTATTCTTAAATCACACATTTTTAAAAGTAATAGTACCTACCACGATTAAAAAAAAAACGACGATAAATGCTATGTCAATTTTAAATTATTTCGTGAAATAAGGTTTACCGAAACCGCGTATTTAATTTTTTAATTTAATTTAATTTGTCTTTATAAAGACCCGCTAAACTGCCAAATCAGTTTTTCAGCAGGTCAATTTAACAGTATTAATTATAACGTCGAAGCACCAATTTAACGACAGACCCCAATACAGAAAAAGGTATAGAAGAATAACATTACACGTGATTACTTTACAAAAATACACAGACAGATAGATGTAACACGGGCTTATAAGCATAACACACTTCAAGCTTATAAGCATAGCACACAACATACTCAAACACACACATTGGCATATTTATACATAACTCAAATAAATCAATTACAACACAAAGATTTAACGTAGGCATTAATTTACCTCTATTGAAGGCAACCTTACTCTGATTGCAACAGTGGTTTATACACGTTGGTTTGTAAATGTTAATTGATTTATTAAAGTTAA
The DNA here is from genome assembly GCF_061612785.1 of Hesperophylax consimilis. NCBI lineage: Eukaryota > Metazoa > Arthropoda > Insecta > Trichoptera > Limnephilidae > Hesperophylax > Hesperophylax consimilis. Next base: position 493,151 of record NC_142838.1, on the reverse strand, counting down.
AAAAATAAAGAAGAGGAAGAAGACGCCGTTTCTCCGCAGGGGTAGGCAGAGTGGACGGACCGCCAAACAACTCGGTCTTGGCACATACTTCTTGCCTCATTCGCATTCATACATACTCTCGGTTATTCTTACTCTTGACATGGGACGATTCGAGTATCTGATTCACTTGATCGTGCCATGTCTTCCTCGGGCGTCACCGACTGTTACCATTTTTATATATTATAATTAAAAAATTATGAATTTTAAGCACTTACAATCAGGGAAAGCAAAGTTAAAAACGATTTGTTTTCCTAAAGAATGTTTGTCTTCGTAAAAAGAAAGATCAAAAGCGGAATTTCCCTTCGAGCGGAAATACATTGGCTGTAGCAGCGTGCTGGATATTTCTGGCAGTTTGTTATTCCGCGGTTTTTCATCCACTCTAATTCGGTTAGCCTTTAGCTCACAAAGGACTGCAGTCAAGATATTGAATAAAGAGGTTCCGTTTCTAATATTCTTCATATATTGGCAAAGCACTTTTAAGAAATAAGATCCATCTTCACGTGGAGAAGCCTCGCGTTCAAATGAGCTCTTAATAACGAACAAATTTGCCTCAGCAGGAATCATGGCACGGAATTCGCTTCCGCCACTGTCTGTCATCTCTGGCGTTCCAGGAGGCTTGGTTGCTTGGGATGATTGAAATGATCACAAATTCAAATAATTAAGTATTATCGTTCCAGTAATATTGTTCCAGTAGCCTTTTTTTGGGTTACCTATTATAATCAAGTGCCACTCTTTGATATGCTTGAAGCCTTTGTTGCTGAGAATGGATGTAATAATTTATTTACTTTTCATGTATTTAATCCATACAGGAGGCCTGAAATATTAACCAAGTACTAATGTTGAGCGCGTGCGTAGAGTGTTTTCCAGCTATGCACCGGTACCCTAAGAATGATGAAGTTCCTCAGAGAATCTTCGATTAAAATGCCAATAAAAGAAAGGCAGAATTCGCACATGATGTCTGTGAGATTTGTGCAAGGTCTGAGGTTGTGCAAGGTCTGAGATTGTGCAAGGTCTGAGGTTGTGCAAGGTCTGAGGTTGTGCAAGGTCTGAGGTTGTGCACCACCTCTACAACACGCCAAGCTACCGACAAGTTAACTTACCTCTGGCTTCGATGGAATCCCCGTGCTTAAGGTTAAGGTTACACTGATATATTGAGCATTTCAATGATAGACATGTTGGAAAAATTGTTTCACCTTTTCAAATTAAAAAAAATATAACATATAATTATAAGCAATAACTAATTAGTCGCCCGAAATATTAATACAAATTGACAATATCTCCCGAGTAAAAATAAATGCCGCCAACGGGAATTGAACCCGTGCCTCTACCACTGAGCTATGTCGGCATAGCTCAGTGGATACAGAGCACCTGACCGGATTTCTTTTTAATAAACATATATATATATATATATATATATATATATATATATATATATATATAAATAGCAATAAAGTCATTAGTAAATAATAAAGAACTCATTACCATTTACTGAGGGGAAAACATAGATTGGTTTAACCAACAATAGATCATGTCATCGGTGTAACCAGTAATAAATCAATGTATGCACCTTCAAAATTTACATTTGAAATAGTATAAATACGTCGTCTCAATGTGGACTAACCACAGTTTGAAAATGGCCTTGTAAGCCGAAACAGCTGTCACAATAATAAAAAACTAAAACACTTGCAGAACTTAATAATAATATTATCATTTAATCTAAATCAAATTTATAAAAAAATTAAATGGAGTTCTACGAATAAAACACAAAAACAATAAATTCTTCAGACAAAGTCGCAATTTTCTTAATTTCCATTAACTTGATTTACTATAAACTATGTCAATCTTTTAATCGAATACGGTATCATAGCCTGGAAAGGAGCTACCGCAGGTACCATTGATCCTATATCTAAAGCTCGGAAACTGATTATAAATATCAATCTAAAACTACAGATCACCAGCAGGTCTATATTTTGGATATCAGGCAACTTTACGCAAAAAACATACTATCATGTCTCTTTAAATACAGAACTCTATTTGACAAGGTCCAAACTGCTCACGATATTAGACCCAAAAGGCATAATCTCTTATCACTCTCGCTAAAACAACATTTGTCCAAAGATATTTTAGGTACTTCGCAAAACAGTGGTAAAAACACACTTTCATCATTGGCCCTTAAATGGAACACAAATTACGCAAAATATTAAATGGACACCGCATCTTGGATCACAAGCCAAGGCAGAACAATATTATGTTGTAAACTGTTGTGCTCTTAACATAAGGCTTCCTAGCGAGATAGGCACAGTGCATCACCCATATAGTAGTGTGTATTTCAAAGATGTATAAATACATTAAATAAACGTTTCAAGCAACGCTTCAACCGAATAGTGGTCTTTCACCAGGGCGATACTAAAGGCACTCACCACTACCACTCTGTGTTGTGCACATAAAACAGAATCGGAATAACCCACAATCTGTCCCTGCGGAACGCCAGAATTTATTGAACTTGAGTAAGATATGAACCCTCAAATTATCGGAAATCCGCTTACACATATATTTTTATTTTATTTAAACTCCCATATTTAAATGCATTTTTTTAAAGATGCGGGAAAGTCTGTAAAATGGCAGAATGTTGTCCTCGTCGCTAAAACCGGTCAAAAGCCTTTGTAAATGCCCTTTGGGTCTGACCGAAACATTTCAGGACAGAGCAAATTAAAAAAAAAAATATGTAAGGAAGTATTATTAGATTATTTTAAGCCATTTTATTACTAGAAAGGGTAAAATATTTTATATTACCTGGAAAACGAAAACCTTGACCAAGTCCGAATGTTTGTCTCCAATCAGAAGATTGATCATTTCTTCGTCATAAAAACTACCATTTTCACATAGAAGTTTTCCATCCGCTGAGGACTGCGTTACGAAAAATATGAATATAGACTCGTATTTATCCCAAATGTCTGATTCATACTCTGAAAAAAAAAACCACACTAAATTAATTTTGGAATATTTGAAATAGGTCGACCTTGACGACCTCGTGGCTGTACGTATTATGGATAAAAGATAATTTGATCAGTTTTGAAAAATCTCAAAATATGACTAAATGGATTGTTGGGAAATACAGATAAGGTTTATGTAAAATACCATTAATTAAATGTTCTTTGATTTTTTCCTTGGTGCAGTATTTTCGAGGATCGTCCAGATCAAAACCGAGAATCTCGAAACAATCTTTAATATTTGCAATGTCTGCTTCGATGTCATCTTCTTTTCTCGGGAGATATTCTAAAACAACATAACAACGTTATTGTGATTTATACGGGTTAATATGCCGTGTTGCTCTTCTTCCTTCTTTTGCCAACGTTTCTGATAGTGTTACAGTGGCCATAATTATGCAACGCAGCATAATAACCCAAACAATTATCACGAAATATTTTTTGGAGGTAATAATTTCAAATCATTTCCATTACAATAGTTTATAAAAAATAATAAATGCTATTATAATCAATCTAATTAATATTCCGGTGAGCAATATTTTCATAATTTTCATTCCCATAAAACTATTATGGTGTGTTGAGATATAACCAGATCGTCTAACTATCTTAACTAATCACCATTCTCATTCTCCGCAGGGGTAGGCATAGAGGAATAACCGCCACACAATTCTGTCTTGGCACACGTCTTGCTTCATTCAGATTCATACATCATTCCTGAAATAACCTCATTTGCTTCTTCAAAATTATAAATGGTATTATTGATTCACCTACTCTACTGCAACTCATTCCCTTCAATATCCCCTCGCAAAGACTCAGAAATAATGAACTGCTCTTCCTCAATCATTATTCGACAAATTATGGATATTATTCACCATTGTCCAGAATGTGTAGACTGGTCAACTCAAGTCAAAACCTTACCTTTTTTGGGATAAGTCTAAATGATTTTTGCCAGTCGCTAAACAAATGACGGAATATTATAAGTGTCCTGTGGTCCTGACCCACGGCGTATTCTCGACTTGATTCGACTTGTCACTTTATTTTCTTATATTATATCTACCATATGTCTTTGCTTTCATGTACCTTTGTCTACTCCTATATTTTTCATTTTACTTTATTCGTGTTATTATTTTGTAATTTGGACGATGTCCGTTAATAAATAAATAAATACTCTTTTATTATTCTGACTCATTTCAAACGTTTGATTCACTTGGTTGTGCCATGTTCAAGTGCTTCTCAGACTTCCAGCAGTCAGTTTAGCTTTATAAGATACTCCTCACATTCCTTTCTTCGTTCATTCGCTCTCCATGCCCAAACCATCTAAGCGTCTCTTTCTTAAACTTAACGTGTCAACTGGTCCGGCGAAGTGGGGTGAGCGAAGCGGCAGCAGTAGCAAAGATGGCGGAGGTTGAGTTTTAGTTTTGGTGTGAGCGGGCGCAATTTTTTGGCAAGACTGAAACCGGGTTTTGCCAGGAATTTCGACGAAGTTTAAAAGGAGTGTGTTATTTCCATGTAGTAATGTAATTAGAGGAGTTTTTCAAACGAGTTCATCGATCCCCCCGGTGACGGCGTGATCTCCTGCTTTTGTGAGACTACCAAAATGATGAAAATGGCTGACATTGTCGGTGCGGGTGTCACACTTGTTTAGTGCCCGATCGGACTTGAAAAAGAAGCCTTAAAAAATATGCTGAGAATCGCGCTATTCTCAGCACGCTCCTATGTACGCAGTTGTCTAAGAAAAGACCGGAAAGATTTCCGCATGATTCCCGGACACGAGGTATGGACCTCGTTACCTTCACTCGAGAAGAAATCCGGTAAGAATGCGCCTGGAAGAGAACGCTGCTTTCATATAGAAAACACGCATTCGTAAAGTTCCTCTCTTTTTCTCTCTCCCTGGCTTAGGACCAGTTGCATCGAAAATAGTTAAAGTAAGGTTTAAAGAAAAATAAACACACACAATTATTATTTTTAGGGGTGTCAACACTATCCAGTTCGCGTCATTTCTACCTTGTGTTTGTTTGACGTTTATAAAGTTTTTGAGGATTATTTCAAGTTGGTTTTATTATTGCTTTACGTAAATTTGATTCTACTTGATATATTATTTTATTTTCAATACGACAAACTTTACTTTTAGAGAGAGATATTTGAACTTCAGCGCCGAAGACGTTATTTTGTTGTGAAAACTCGTGAAGACGTATAAAACATTCGGTAATTATTCAGAATCGCTGGCCACGGATAATACGAAATATTGTATATGGGTGGCTAGAATTTTTACCATTTAATCAATGCAAATACTAGGTAGGTACTATTTTGGCCGAACTCGAACGAAAATAAAGGTATTAAGGCATGTTTTATAAATAGAAAAATATTTAAAAAAAGGCTACGTTATTATAGGTTAGGTTAGGATAGGATGGGTTAGGTTAGGTTATGGTAGGTTAGGTTAGTTTAGGTTGGGTTATTATAGGTTAGGTAGGTTAAGGTTAGGTTAGTTAGGAAAGGTTAGGATAGGATTAGGTTAGGTTGGGTTATTATAGGTTATGTTACGGTAGGTAAGGTTAGGTTGGGTTATTATAGGTTAGATTAGGATAGGTTAAGTTAGATTAGGATGGGTTAGGTCAGGTTGGGTTATTATAGGTTAGGTTAGTTTAGGTTAGGATAGGTCAGGTTTGGTTAGGTTAGTATGGGTTATTATAGGTTTGATAAGGTTGGGTTAGGTTAGGTTATTATAGTATGTTACAGGTTAGGTTAAATAAAATGATAACAATAATACCTTTAATAAATTATTCATGATTTTTAAGTAGGCACTATTCTAGGAATATTGTGAATTTTCTCTAGCCGTTCGTTGTGTTTCCGCTTACAAATTAATCGTCCAAAATAATTAACTTATCGGCGGCATCTGGCGGGATGTGCGTAAAAATATTATTATGTTATTAGAAAGGATTAGGTTTTATTAGAATGGTTGAGGAGTCACAACGTAATCCGGCAAAAAAAGTGAAAAATGTTGAAATGTTTGTAGTTTTTTCAACCTTTTATTTAGATGTCGAAAAACTTAAATAGTGAATGCCGGTCACAGAACAGTGAGACTTTCAAGTATTATTAACTATTTCATATTTTTCGTTTCAATTGTGTTCTTTATACTAATCATATAAAAAAAATTACGCGTCATTTTTTTCTCTAGTCCGTATGAAGTCGGCCACTTATAATCAGTAATACCAATAGGGTCTTTTCACAGTTTTTTTTTTATTGTCTAAAAAAAATAAGAAAAAAATTACGATAATAATGGAATTTTTATTTTATTTTTACGACGATGAATAAATTTTTTATAACACTTTTTAAATGTGCTATTTTTAAAACGCCGCCGAAACGATAATTTCGCGCCGAATAGCTCTGTGACGTCAGCGCCGTCGATTTTGGCCCTAAGTGATAGCTGTTAAATAATAAATAATAATAATAATAATACTTGGATGACTTGTATAGCGCCGTTTTTGTGCAAAAACACCTCAAGGGCGCTTAGTTAGTTAGTAAATGGTCCGTAAGTTACAATAGGGTCTTTACACAGTTTTTTTTATTGTCTAAAAAAATTAAGTAAAAAATTACGAAAGTAACGTAATTTTTATTTTATTTTTACGACGATGAATAAAATTTTTATAACACTTTAAAATGTGCTATTTTTAAAAAGCCGCCAAAGCGAAATTTTCGCGCCGAATAGCTCTATAAGTCAGCTCTGTCGATTTCCGCCAGTGTTACCATGTGCATGGTTTTTACCATGTTTTCATGGTATTTTGGGTCATTTCTAACTCCATGGTTTTTTAAATAAAACAATGTCGAATAAGACACCAAAAACCTGTACTTTCGAATGAGATACGAATTTTCAGCATGGGTCGCGTGGGGAAAATCCCAAACTTTAGGAATGTAGTTCAAACTTCAGTATGTACCTATTTATCTACTTATTGTCTTTGTCAATAAATAATATGAATACATTAATTAAATTAAAAGAAATATTATATATCATGACTTTATGTAGGTACCAAAACTAACTGGCAGTGGAGTGCAGTGAATTTTCAGTGAGCAGATTGCTAAGATTGAAAAATACGACATTAATGATGTTATTATAGCTGAAAATTTTTTTTTAAATTTTATTTTTTTGTATGACGATTTTTTTAGCAAAGGTAGGCAATTTTTAATTATACTACCATGGCTAAAAAATCTTCATACAATAAATTGGCATTTCGAAAACAAAAAAATCATTTTCAGCTACAACAACATCATTAATTTCGTATTTTTCAATCTTAGCACTCTAGCTCACAAAAAATTCACTGCACGCCACTGCTAACTAGGTACTGTAAAATGTAGGAAAAAAATTATTGGAGTTCTGGGAGAATTTTTTCTCCCTCGTCTCATGGACCTGAAAAAGTTATTTAATTTTCATTATTATTTAATAGAGTTCTACAAATTTTACTTGACAACAGCAAAAAATTAAATATAAACTTTTGTTTTTGTCCTATTATTGAAAGGAGGAATATAAAATCCGTTACTGTTGTTTTCGTATTTAAATTCTCAATAAAAAAAAGCTTCAAAAAAGGCATGTTTTTTTTTCTTCAAAATTTGGTAAAACATGGTTTTTTGTTTTTGGGACATGGTAACACTGATTCCCGCCATAGGTGATATCTGTCAGTTTGTAAATGATTCGTAAGTATGTGTATTATAAATGGTAGATAACTCAGACAAGTGGCATTTTAGACTCCCTTTTAAAAGTTATTAAAAATTAAAAGTGATGAAAAAAAACTAGCTTATATAGGTTAAGTTTGATTATGGTTTATTTTATTTTTCATCACTTTTAAAGACTTCAAAGGGTTTCTGAAATTCCACTTTTCCATGTTGCCATGGAACCATTATAATTATATTTGTGTCATAGTATGATAGGAATAAATGATGATTGTGGTGTTTGAACGCATTTTTTTTTTATTTTTTTTATATTGACTCCACACAGGAGGCCCTGAAGAAAATAATTTCCCTCAGGGCCTATGTCATCTTTGGGGATGCTGTGTGGAGGGTCTTTTTGTGGAGTGGAAGGAGTGAACATGGGTCTTGAAGAGTCCCATGATGTAGGAGGGAGGAAACACAGAGGCCGGCAGTTCGTTCCACAGCTGAGCTGTTGAACTCAAGAACGAATCGTAGAAGCGACCCGTTCTCATGTGACAAATGTCAACCGTGTACAAATGTTGGGCGCGCGTTTGGCGTGTATCCCGACCAGTGGCGGCCAGCTAATATGTGCTCCCGAGCGCCGAACAACCAACAAGATTTCCGACATGGCTAATCACAATACGAAACTCGGTTCGGTTATAATATCTCATTCAAAAGGTACCTACTTATTAAGCGCGCTTAACTTGCAGACCGACTTTGACTTGTGCCTATGTTCGTAGCAGTTCGTTTTCGATTGCGATCCAAAATTTAATTGCTTTGTCGCATATTCTGTGGAACAGTCGAAAGCGTGGGTACATACCAGTGCATACTATTCTTTGCAAATAATACCATATCAAGGACGGCGTTCGGGGTTTTACCACCACATCAGAAGGAACGGTTTATTCAGAAGAAAGTTAAACTAAAACGCGTATGTTTGATATTATTGTCGAAATCGTGGTTTCAATTTACCATCTGCTATTTTTCAGCGAATGTTCCGCTTCTTCGATACAAGCATACAAGATAAAACTTGTCATTAAGAGATGAGTGATGGTCAGATTACTTATTATCAGTTCAGTCAGTACTCGCCGTTGCCGGGCATTGTCTCTTGCATTTTAAACTTTTCTTACTCTGCTCTAAGTTTTGAAGTTTAATTGGAGGTTATATCGATCTTGTATATCAATTATTAATAAGGCATATCAATTGCAGGTTATACTAATTTATGATTACTTTGTGTTTGTTCAACGTATAAATTAGGAATGAGTTTGAATGTGGAATACAGAACAATAGGTCGAGATTTGAAAAAAAAGTGATAATAAAAAATGCCGGTCCACCTAAACCTGATAATAAAACAAGAGTGCAAATCTGGATCAAAGAAGTTTACTCGATCATTTAACAAAACAATGTATAACAAAGCTTCGTGGCTCTGTGGATGTGATCAATTGAATAGTTTATTTTGTTTTTCGTATTTAATTTATGATGTTGATTCAGTTTGGGCAATCAGCGGTGTTACTGATGTAACTCACCTTTCTGAAAAAATCAAAAAACATAATTCTTGTCATTTACATTTACAAAACATTTTGGGCTTAAAGGTTTTAGGAAAAGTTGACATAAGAATGCAATTGGATTCAGTCTACCGTGCCTAAGTTAAACACCATAATGAGCTAGTTAATAAAAATCTAAAAATATAAAAAAAAAAAAGATTTCAATGTGAAGCTTAAAACATATGACTTCCTAAATAAAGTTCAGTTAAAAGGTGAACTCTGTGCAATTTACGCCCGCGACGATTTTTCAAAAGCTAGCGGCGCTTTATCAATTTTACAACTTTTTTATAGTACTTGTTTATTAGAAGACTTTTCCGAGACTGTGAAATTACTAAAACGTGTGTTCACCATTCATGACCTTTGGGATGACCTCAGTTGAAAGCTAAAGATGTTTCTCAACGTTAAAAAGATTAAATCCTTTTTAAACACGTTGAGCCCGGACAGACTGAACGCAATATCAGTGTTAAGCATTGAAAAAAGGTTTATTCAGTCTATGCCTGATTTCAACACGAGAATCATAGAGGTCTTCGCTAAACAAAATGAGCGGAGAATAGAACTTCTTTATAAATACGTATGTACCTTTATTTAATTTATTTTCTGACTTAATGTTGTAATCCGGTGAACCCCCACATATTTTGACCACCGGCCGCCACTGATCCCGACTACGCACCGGTGCGGAAGGGATCAATGACGCTAGTTCCTCAGAGCTTCTTCCATTGTAATACCGATAGAATAAGGACAGCATACCTACCCGACGCCTGTGCTCTAAAGATTGCAGTCCGTTTGTTAAGATTGGGGAATCTATCAAACGGACCGCCCGTTTTTGCACAGAGTCAAGGGTTTTTTTCAGGTATTTAGGGGCTCCGTACCAGAGATGGCTGCCAAATTCGACAGTAGGGCGCACTTGTGATTTGTACAGGGTCAGCAATTGTGTACTATTAAAGTATCTGCGGGCCCTGTACAGTACGCCCAGCTTCTGAGAGGCCAGCTTTACTCTGGTTTCGATGGAACCCCCATACCTGAGCTGGTCACTTATAGTTACACCAAGCATGTCAATGGAAGGCCTGTTCGGAAGATTGCTTCCGTTGAAGGAGACTAGATTATCATTTAGATCCCTTTTAGACGTAATCAGACAGGATTGGGTCTTTGAAACATTAAATTCGACGAGATTATTTTTACCCCAGGAGGAAATACTCTCGAGATAACCGTCCATTCTCTGCTTCAAAGCCCTCCGAGCCGTTGGAGTTTGTGTGCCCTTTGGGGGCTTGTCAAACAAAAAGCTATCATGAACTGTACTGTCATCCGCGTAATAATGAATCGGTGCACATGTCAAAAGGTCATTGATGTGCAACAAAAACAAAGTCGGAGACAAAACCGATCCCTGTGGGACGCCAGCATTTATAGAGTGTGAGGATGAGGTGAAACCGTCAGCAACTGCCTGAATCGACCTATCCCTTAAAAAGTCAGCAATCCACGTACACAGGGATGCGGGAAGTCCGTAAGAAGGCAATTTGTTGACAAGTCCTCGGTGCCAGACCCGGTCAAAGGCCTTGGATATGTCTAGTGCGACCGTTTGGGTCTCACCGTGACGTTCCAGGCACCGCCCCCAAACATGCGACACATACGCGAGAAGATCACCGCACGAGCGGTTCCGCCGGAATCCGTATTGACGGTCGTTGATAATTTTGTTCTTCTCGAGGTATGTGAGCAGTTTGTCGTTGATCACACGTTCCATCACTTTGGACAGAACTGATGTGATCGCTATGGGGCGGTAGTTGGCCGGGTTGGAGCGGTCTCCTTTCTTGGGAATAGGGTGAATGACCGCTTTTTTCCAACCAGAGGGCACAGTGCCACACTTCAGGGACATTTTGAAGAGCTTTGTCAAAACTGGAACTATTTCCGCAGCACACCTCTGCAATACCAGGGCAGGTATTCCATCAGGTCCACTAGCTTTGTTAACATCGAGCCCCCGTATAACGTGGAGTACATCCCGATGCCGGATCCTCAGCTTTTTCATATAGAAGCCGCAGTGAGGAACCGACGGCGGAACAGCACCTCCGTCATCGAGGGTCGAGTTTTCCGCAAACATTTTCCCTAATAAGTTAGCCTTTTCGGTGGCGGTGTTTGCTAGTGAGCCGTCAGGTCTGGTAAGAGGTGGCAAACTGGGTTTGCAAAATATGTATATACATTATATTTTATAGTAAATAATTACTTTTAATTTATTATGTCTCAATATTATGTGTAATAAATAATGCAACCTACGTTACTGTATTAAGTATTAAAATAATGTTTTCTACTGAAATATAGTTTTTCTTTTACTCACCTAAATAAAAGTACTTATAGTATTACTATACATATATGTAGTATATCCACATACTATACGTTGAAAAATGTTCCACTTTATTCAATTGAAAGGTTATATCAGTAATGAGAAGGAATCCAAGGAAGGTAATAAAAACACTTTATATGTACATGTCACACATCTACCCAATTATATTTAAGTTTTTTAAATATAGCATTGGACCAAAATTGGGTACATTAAATAATAAGTTGTTTGCATAATGCTTCATCATACATCACATTAGACTGTATGACTTTCTTAGAAGTCTCAAAGTCATAGTTAGCAACACAATAAAGTGCAGCCGGCTTCCGGGCAAAATGCATTTGTAGTTGCATCTGTGCCATGACTTTGGGAGTAGGTTCCATGGAATCGGTTAGGTAGTTTTTCATTGTCGACTCCTTCGCTGGGCATTTCACTTCAACAATGAAATCTTCTCCCAAAGCATCTGGAGAAGCACCAAAAATTGGATACTCCTTACTCAAAATGAGACCGCACTTTTTTAATTTAATTTTATTAGTAGCCTCAATTACTTTTAAAACTTGTTCTTCGAGGATTCTACCACGCTGAATAGCTTTAGTCTCAAATACTTTAGCACCGAGAATACTTTCAACTAGTGACCCGTCTAGTGTGCAGCAGTGAGCCGCTTCATAAAACTTTGATGCCGTCACCCTACCGTAACGTAAGTTATGCCATAGTATATTGTCAGACTGGCCGATGGTTTTATAGGCTGCCTTCTGACAGGCCTCAACAGTCATTGCCTGTTTACAATATTGAATAAAGTCCCCGGGTGTGGAGCCCATATTATTTCCAAAAAAATTACATTCCATGATGTGGATTGACAGATTTTCAAGAGGTGTTGGGTTTTCATAAAACTTAGTTAACTGTGTATTTATGTGAATGCTAGCATCTATCAGCTCTCTTGCAAAACTCCCATCATCCTCTGGCAAATCCATATGTCCTATGGTCCCCATGTCTTTTGCTTTTATAAACTTCAGGCTTGTACCTATTCCCGCCATCTTGGAGCGTTTCCAATAACATTGGATTGAAGTTTTTGGAGGTTCCTCACTGCGTCTGTGGAGCCATGATAAGAAGGCAAGTGCGTGCTTACAGCCACCTGGAACAATGAGAAGATGCAAAAATTAAGTTACTTTTATTTTGAATGTATGCTTATTTGGCGCCATTGCAGATTGAGGATCAGACATTTTTAAACATTAACTGCATACTTGGATCCATGTTGTCAGAGGGAGGAAACATAGAAACCGGCAAATCATTCTTCAGCCGAGCTGTTGAACTTAAGAATGAGTTTTAGAAACGACCCCTTCTCTTGTGACAAATGTTAACCGTGTAAAAATGTGGGGCGCCTGTTTGGCATGTTTCTCGACTATGAACCAATGCCGAAGGGATCAGTAACACTAGGTCCATCGGACTATCTTTCATTAAATAACAGTAGAACAAGGATAGCATTCCCACCTAACACATGTGCTCTAAAGATTGCAATCTAAGTACAGGGTCAGCAGTTGTGTACTATCTGCAGTATCTATGGGTCCTGTACCGTACGCACAGCTTCTGAGAGGCTAACTTGACTCTGTCTTCGATGGCGCCCCAGTACCTGGGCTGGTCACTTAGAGTTACACCGAGCATATCAATGGAAATAATATCGGGAAGATTTCTTCCATTGAAGGAGACTAGTAGATATAAAAATGAGAGTAGAATAGAATACACAAATTATGAACTAACCTTGGGATGCAGGACAATCTTCACACTTGCATGAATCTACAACCTCCAGTACTTCATTGCAAATCAGTGTTACTATGTAAGCCTTTGTTCTGATTTTGTGCTCCGGAGTGACTCGAGCTTTCACAGTGCAAATATTGTCAATTCGTTTCACTTGGACATATCCCACTGCACTGTCTCCATAATTTTTCCGTGCTGATCTGTAATATACATAATATTGTTTATCAAAACATTAATCTACCAAACCATAGCATTATCAGCAGGCAGGAGGGAATGTTTTTTTGCAGATTTGACATTTAACATTACAATGAGAACAAATTTACTAACTATTTATATTCATAATTTAAAGGTGGAAACAATTCTACAACCTTTGTATGCGGTTGTAATGTTCAATGTTCTACAGAGCATCTTCTGTCACGGAGGTTAGGAGGCTTGCTGTCTTGTTTCAATTTCATGAAAAGGGGCCAAAATAAACACTATTTGTTCGCATGTTTTTGAAATATTGAAATAAATATAGGATTAGTGTGTATACAATATGTTTTTCTTACCTTGTCGCTTTAAAACCTCTAAATTCAGCACTTTAAAAATCACTATTCCCAGCTATAAAAGATGTCATCATTATAGCGTCTATTTTAGGCAAATTGTCCGACTGAGCACGTAAAGTCAGTCATTATAACTACACAATATTATTAAATTACTATAAGAAAATAGCACAAGCGTCTTGAATAAATCAAATATAACCGGTAAAAACTACAAATAATGTTTTGCCTTCTGACAGCGACTCGGCGTTCATAGAAATGGTAATGAATGATGTTGACAGTCGGCGGGCGTGACGTCATGATTCGGTCAACCAATCATGGTCCGTTCGGATATGCCCAATTTTAGGCTGCTTTTAAAATCATTAATTATGAATGAAAATATTAAAATTGGACGTTTTTAGTACGATAATCATAATCAGAAAATTAAACTTTAAATCTTCCACATATTTTTAACGGTATCCCTAGTTTGTGAAAATACCCTATTGTCAGAAATTATTTGAAACGGCTGTCATCGCATACAACGAAAACGAATTTTCATTTTACGTAATTAAAATTTGGTGATCAGGTGGTGAAGGCACGAAATGAAAGAAAGTTGTGAAGGTCACATGTGTTTATTGGTGAGTCAGTTGCCGTGACGAGGAGATGACGCTGGACAGAAGATTACACCGGATGCTGGCTGTGATGGCAGGTCAAGCGCGGGTCGGTGAGTTGACGCCGGGCGCTGGTGACCGGGACTCGATGGAGGTCAGGCACTGGCGAAGAACGTAGGTCTTCAGGCACTCCAGTGCTGACGAGACGGCCGAAGGTGCGACGGACCTTGAAGGCGGTTGAGCGGGAACGGCGTGACCAGTGAGGATGCAGCGTGTCCTCGTGGTGGTCATGGTTGCGTGGAAGAAGCGCTGGTCAGAGACACTGGAACCAGGGCGCTTGTAATCCGTTGTAGTGCTTGCCAGGAACGGCGATCTGGACAAGGCACTAAGATGATGTCCCGATAGAGTCCGTGATGATAGGGGCGAAGCCGGGTACGTGTCCTTCGCGCTAGCGTGAGCGCGGGTGATCACTCGTTGATCCTTGTAGGCTGACGGCGGAACGGTAACTGATGACTGACTGACTGACTCGCTGCGTCGGGCATATTTATACTACATGGCCGACGGCGGCAGTAGGTAGGTGTATGGCAACTAAATCCTAGGCACTCGCACAGACTGGATGTTTCAGGAACCTTCGATAGCGTGGCAATTATGCATAGGCGGCAGACTCGTTCCTTCTGGCGAGTTCTCGTAATGTGTAAGACTGATTGCACGATAGTATTGTCGCGAGTAGGCAAGTAGGTCTTGTACTACGTAGATTTACTTTGTTTACGATTTAACGATGCAAGTAACAAGTACGTACCTAAGTAGCAAGTAGCAGTTTATTATTAATTATTTAATCTGGATAATTCGACGCCACAGACACCCCCTTCCCAGCAGCTTTGCTGAGGGCTGCGATAGAAGGAATAGCTCGGAGACGAACGTTTTTTAAGTGTGACACTTCATAAAAAAAAAAAATTTTGCAAAACACATGTTCACAACACAGACTAAAGATTCACTCAGATAACCATGGTGGCACTACTATCCGCGCTTGTGCGGAGATGGTCTGGTGCATGCTGCTCCGTGGCGCCTTAACTGATCACCCATTTTAAGACGGGGTTACCGGTGAGTTCAGGTAACACAATCACGTCAGGCTGCAGAATTACGTCAGGCTGCAGATCACGTCGGGCTGCAGGGCTGCAGAATCACGTCGGGCTGCAGGGCTGCAGAATCACGTCGGGCTGCTCAGATCACGTCGGGGTCACCACTTTGGTGATCAGTGGTGAGGGCACGAAATGAAAAGAAAGTTGTGAAGGTCACATGTGTTTATTGATGAGTCAGTGTAGTCGTAACGAGAGTTGACGCTGGACAGAAGATTACACCGGATGCTGGCTGTGATGGCAGGTCAAGCGCGGGTCGGTGAGTTGACGCCGGGCGCTGGTGACCGGGACTCGATGGAGGTCAGGCACTGGCGAAGAACGTAGGTCTTCAGGCACTCCAGTGCTGACGAGACGGCCGAAGGTGCGACGGACCTTGAAGGCGGTTGAGCGGGAACGGCGTGACCAGTGAGGATGCAGCGTGTCCTCGTGGTGGTCATGGTTGCGTGGAAGAAGCGCTGGTCAGAGACACTGGAACCAGGGCGCTTGTAATCCGTTGTAGTGCTTGCCAGGAACGGCGATCTGGACAAGGCACTAAGATGATGTCCCGATAGAGTCCGTGATGATAGGGGCGAAGCCGGGTACGTGTCCTTCGCGCTAGCGTGAGCGCGGGTGATCACTCGTTGATCCTTGTAGGCTGACGGCGGAACGGTAACTGATGACTGACTGACTGACTCGCTGCGTCGGGCATATTTATACTACATGGCCGACGGCGGCAGTAGGTAGGTGTATGGCAACTAAATCCTAGGCACTCGCACAGACTGGATGTTTCAGGAACCTTCGATAGCGTGGCAATTATGCATAGGCGGCAGACTCGTTCCTTCTGGCGAGTTCTCGTAATGTGTAAGACTGATTGCACGATAGTATTGTCGCGAGTAGGCAAGTAGGTCTTGTACTACGTAGATTTACTTTGTTTACGATTTAACGATGCAAGTAACAAGTACGTACCTAAGTAGCAAGTAGCAGTTTATTATTAATTATTTAATCTGGATAATTCGACGCCACAAAAATAAAAAAAATTCCCGAATGCAGTCAATTTCCTTTTATAGTATTATAAACATTCTTCTGAATAAGATTATTGGCCTGCCCTTGCACGGCAAACCGTTACAGATCAACAACACAATTAAGAACAAGTTTGAAAACCTGAAAAGTCTGACAGAAAGGATTGTGTGAAAGTTTAAATAGTAAATTAAATGTTTTCCAGGAATCTTTACAATTTACAAAAGAACAATGAAAGACTGGAGGTCCCCAAGCTCAGCGACAATGAGTGCCATGCAATTATACATGGTAGGGATCACCTTGCAATTTGACGACAATACTTAAGTTCTATGAAGTATTCACTATTTTATTTACATTCCAAATAATGTTACCATTATAAAATTGTTATGGATTGCAAATAATCATTTATTTATGTCAAAATATGTTCTAATATCAAATCAGACATTCTATTTAGGCTGCTGAAATTCTGCCATCACCTCGTGTATTTCAACCCAGCTCATAGCAATTGAAGACCCGACAGTCGAAGAAGTCGTGCAGATACCATATTTCATGGAATTTGTAAAAAAAACTTAATATTATTTAAAATGGTTTATAATTTTGAGGTCCGAGGTGGCACGTTCTATTTATTTATAATGAATTATTTAAGATGAGCCATAAACCCTAAGTTAGTTAGTACAGAATTTATCTATAAGCCAAAGTTGTGGTTACACGCTGTGAGTATGGAACTTGTCCCTCCAAACTGTTGGCCACAATAACATATTAACATGGTGACAGTAAAAAACTTTCTCTTATAAACATTAGTTTATCATTAAAAAATATTGAATTTTATTTACTTTACTTAAAATTTATAATTTTAATTATTTATATAAAATATCTATATTTTATTTATCAAAATCTTTTGTCAATGGAATCAATATAATCCATAGTCATAAGAAATGTCCTAAAGAAAATAAGATGTTTAAATATGTAACAATCTATTGTCAAATGAATGTTTTTAATTTATTGATAATGTTAAGCACACAAACCATAGTGATTATGATCTCAGATCTGGGGTTTTGGAGTTACTGACTTCTGCTGGCATGCTCACGATAATATGTTGTGTGACTACTGTTTGCTTCGGTTCAGTCATTGTCATGCTCCACAAGTAACTTACCATCAAAATCTCGTTGTAAAAACATGTACACTTTCCCTTGTTCCTTGGAGACCTTCTCTTGAACCGCTTCCGCCATTTCCGAGATATATCCTCACTTGTGAATGTGTTAATGGTAACTGCATTTAGTTGTCCGAAATCTAAAAATCAAAACAAAACCCATTTATTCATTTAACAGTATTTGGATCCTTGGATTATTTTAATGATTATTATAAAACCATTCCCATGCACGTGCATTTCATTTGCGTTCCGACATCATGATAATATATTCGTAATTTACTACAAGTTTATCAGGAAACCTGTTAATTCATTCGTAAGTAAAATAAATAAATAACATATATCGGTACAAACCTAGCATTTTTGCGGCACTTTACAGATTTGCAGATGTTCTACTGATCTGAAGTATCGCCCTGGTGTAGGACGACCATTCAGAAACGAAACTTGCTTTAACCGGCATTATCTGTGCTTGGCGACCAGATCTGAATAGCCAGGTACCACAATCCACATCCCCAAATGCTTTAGTCTACAGGCTTCGGCCGTTAGGATACTTGAGTGATGTTCACATAGAAATAAAACAACATACCTTTTTAAATCGATGCGAAACAGCTGGAAAACTGAATATAAGTAACTGCCTGATTTGTGAAGTGTAAAGCCGGTTTTCTAAATAAGCCACTTGAAATTATTAGGTAAAATTTCGCAAAAATTAGCATATTTTATTAATGGCGATTGATGACTTGAATCATACCACACACCACACACATTTATAAAGTAATAACTACAATTGATTGAAACTGAATAGCTTATCATAATGCCTTATCTCGTGGTATCTCTATAAAGATTATAAATGGTAACGGTAACGGAATTGGGGAATATCATTCTCAAAATTCTATTGATATTATCGATATTCATGATTTTATTTAAACATCTTTATACTAACATAACAACAGGTACACTTATATGGTAATAACGTTTTTATTCAAACATATTTAATTAGAGGTAATCTTGTAAATGGTACCTCGTAATTCGCTGTTATTTAAAAAAATTATCGTGTCCTTTTTTAATGCCTATTAAAGATACATAGTAAAATATTGTATGAACGTAAATAATGTTAAGATTATTATAAATTTGCTTTTCCTTAAACACGCTCATTAAAGAACATAAATATATGTTAGTACCGGAATGTCCAATTATGTCCTCTGTAGGTAATTATGGTACTGTATATTCTGACAGTACAAAATATAAATAAATTTGGCAAGAACAGCGCTATACAAATTATCCAAATATTGATAATATAAATGATCTCTTCTTCTATAATTGATAAGTAGATAAAGTCAAACCAATGACAGTTCGTGTTCATTGGCAGAGGATGGAGAAGATAAGGTGCAATCCATTTGGGTTTAAAATCCAGGTTTTTAATTAACAGCAGCCAGTTTCGTCGAAGGATTTTCACAGACGAATTCAGTAGTCGAAAGAATATAAATATATAGGATTGTATAAAGTTTTCACAAAGACACCGGTGAGGTATTATTAAATAAGTCACAGATTTGGTTTTTCATTACGAAATTTTTCAGGAAGTGATTAGTAAAATGTTGACACGTTTGATAATTTCGTTAAGGACCTCAAAAAAATCGAAGAAAACAGAACCGTTAGAAAACAGCATTAAAAGAAATCAATGGAATTATTTAGCGTTCGGTATACATGAAAACGGATTGTACAGGTAACAAAAGCGAAAATAGTCTGTTCATTTGGAATCACTAATAACCACTGATCGGGAAGGTTCTCTTTACAGGAGACTTAAAAACATTACTTCTATATTTAATATAAGTTAATTTTAATTTATGAGATGTGCCTTTGATTGTACGACAAATCAAAAAATCTCAACTCTTTTAATATTGTGAAAAAAAATCTAGAAGAGCATGTGAATTGTGCATTACTTTCAACCCAAATAATTATAGCCGCGATAAAACGTTATAAAGCCTCATTCAAGTTTATAACGTACCTGCTTTTCGCATTTTGATGAATTTAAATGCAATAAACGGTCATTTGAGATAGTAGGTGCGCGCCCTTCTGGGAGAAGGGTAGGGGGGCACGCCGGCGCGGCGAGGCGTAGCGGTGTAGAGGCGTAGAAGCGTCGCGGCGCGTTGCTACGGCCGTCCGCCGCCCAGTCCCCCGCAGGCGTCGTAGCGCCACGGACGCCCGCCAGCGCCGATCTTCCCTAATTCTCCGCGGGAATATTCTATTCGAGTTCTTACTGTATTTTAAAATAATAAATTAAGCGTTGTGCTCTTCTTCGAAAAAATTACGCGATGTTTAACTCCCACTCCTTTGTTAAAGACTAAAACAATGTTAAATTCATTCGATATATTTTCCTAAGCAAATAATATTTTAATGTAAACAATCCTTTTTGAGCATTGTTTTTTACAATTACTACGAGTAGATAGGTAGTTAAGTTTTAAATACCGATGATGTAATAAGTGGTTTATCAAACAACGATGGTTTCGAATTATTTTTTGTTAATTATGCTTCCTTCAGTGGTAGCTCATCTCAACGTGTTCATCAGTCAGCCAGAAGTTATGAAGCTTTTAGGTGAGTCAAGAAAAGAGGCGATATTATTTCAAAAAGTCATTTCATCAATGAAACTCAATGACTACGGAAATTATGGTTAAAAAAATATTGTATATATATATATGTAATACCAGAAAATATTGGACTGCGTCATATTAGTTCAAATACGCGCGTATAATATTGTTTACCAGTAATAATAAATAAAACGATGGAGTTTGTGAAAACCCATGAAAAAAAAATCAATGTCGTATTGAATTGTCGTTAACGTAATATCTATAAAGCATAAACCAAGTAATATAATTGTAAATTCACTTTTGGAGGAGGGTATGGGTTCCGCCGCTCCGAGAGACATTCGTTGGATCTTTAAAATACGTCACTCCAAGTGATTCGTAACGTTTGGTTACTTAGCAGGGGTGCCCGGGTAAATGGGGTGAGGTTTGACAAGATGTTGACAGCGGATGCGTTTGGCCACCAACGGCACCCCGATGGATTCACTTGCCTGTGTTACGTTACTCCTGGACACACTGAGCCTTATATACACACCCCTCATTTATTTTTAATTCCCGGAACTTTTTCTTCTTCCTTTCCTTAAAAAGCTTCTCCCCGAAGATGAAGTAGGCCTGAGGGAAAATATTTTCCTCCGGGCCTCAAATGTTCAAATCACTATTTTAATAAAAAAATACAAAATATTTAAGATAACATTTAAAATAATTAATTTGTCGTTGTACATAATACCATCATAAGATACATGTTTGTATTTACATAATATCATCATTATATACATATTTGTATCTAACACAAATCAGATAAAAATATGTATCTAATTATAATATTTTATTGTTCTTTTAAATAACTTCAATACACATCAAAGAATTTATATGAATTAAAGTCTCACAACTTGTGGTTAGATGTTGTGAATTATTAAATGAATTATTTACTCTGTATTGTAACAAGTTAATAATCGAACAATCATCTCTTCCAGGATTGAATGCAGAGTTGTACTACGTGAGGGATGGGGTAGTCAACACGTACGCGATGAACTTCATAGTCCCCGTCCCGGCTCACATTTCCGACCTGGAATTCTCGTGGCAGAGTTTGGCCAAGCAACCTGTGAGCAAAAATTGTTTTTATTCTGTAACAAACGTTGAGGCAAACTTATCGGAGACTTCAAATCAATGTTATTGTAATATTGGTCACGCGTTGAAGGTGCTGCCAGTGAAACCAGCCAGTTGACAAATTAACACGGCGTGTGGCACATCTAAATCAATGTTAATGTTATGCTACGTATACATACGCGAGCCGAACTACTGAACTGAACCTCAATTTATGGGGAAGGAATAAAGCAACCGCAAATGGCGCGAAACGCCGCTTGCAGTTGCTTCGTTCCAATCCCGTAATTCGTGGCTCGGTTCGTGTTTCGGTTCGCAAATGTATACGTACGATAATATCGGTCAAGCGTTGAAGATTCTGCTAGTGAAACCACTCAGTTGATAAATTAACACGGCGAGTGACAGATCTAAATCTCGAAGTGTTCAAAACTTTCCTTTCATACCACATTCTTTCCATCGCACAGTTTTCTCAACACATGAATTACGTTAGTTAATTATAGTCATTCATTTTTGGGTTATTAATATTATAGAAGGATGAAGTGCGTCACGGCATAATAATTAAAATGAAATAATAATATTTTTGGCTATCAAAATTATTTATAAATTATATGCTCATAAGAGCTTTTACAAACATGTTGAAATATGTACATAATAATAATTACGCTAACCTTAATTGTTATTATTATCGGGCTACGTTGTTTAAGCCTTCTTCTAACGATTCCGTGTAGTTGAACACATTTAAAAATTCTACAATTATATCTACGTTAGAGACATTTAAGTACAATAGTTTTAGGAAATAAACATAAATAATAGTCAAGTCAGAGTTGTCGTGAAACCAGTAACTTCAGTCAGTTATCCTGAGATGTAGTAGAAATAGATTGTTCTTAGTTATGTGGTAAGCCAATATAAGTTCCGATGGGCTGTACTTCTCTGTACGAGTGTAAGTACTCTGGCGATAAGGTTTAAATTCCCGCTTAACACCATCCGCTTGTTTTGATTTATGCAAGAAAAAAACATGGCCAAAAAGTGTCTTTTATTTTATTTTGGGGATGTTTTTGATCATTTTATAAATAACTTAATTTTCCACATTATACAACAAAATCATAACCGAAAATGGGTTCGTAAGTAGGAGATTTTGAACATTAAAGCAGTTTTCATAGTTCACAGTTAAAGCCTTTTACATTATTTTTTCTGGGCTTATAAAAAGACTTATCTAAAAAATACTCGATTATTTCAAATGCTAAAATGTATTCTACTCGCAGTATTTAATTAAAGCATCTGAAACATTTCTAGGCAACCAAATTTTCAAACCAAAAACACATGATTTTGCATTACTACGTATGGCATCGCCAAGTTCCGATGTGCCGCGTGCCACTGCACGGGTGTAAGTGTAAGCCAGACCAGGGATGTTGCTGTTTGAGATAAGCGTGGCTGAATTATTAATTCAAAATGTGTTTCATTGTATGAGGAAAGATAACGAGAACAAAACATCTATGCAATTGTTGTTAATGTATACCAATTAAACACATTCCTTGATATTTAAGTTTATAGCGTATTCTCGACATATACAGACACTGCAAATGATAAGCTTATTATGTAAACATTATAAATAAATGACTTATTTCTGCCTAATGAAGTCCATTCAATTCCGAAACTTAGATAACATTAGCGAACATTAAATCCTTCACTGTTTTCAACAACACATTAAAATAAAAGAGGTACATCGACATTGAGACATAGGTACTAAAAATATATTTCTACACAATATCTAAAAACACTATTTTATGGACGACAAGCTGTAATATACATATAAATATACATATTTCTAGATATTATCTAAAAACACTATCCTATGGACGACCGGGTGGAATATACATAAATATATTACGTAAACTTATATTAAGCAGATCAAGAAAAGATACCAGAAAATTTTAACTGATTTTTAACTAATAAATATTTATAATAATGTATAAAAGCCCGACACTTCACATGTTCCAGATAATACTCGGAAAACATCTATCCCTTCCTTTTCCTTTAACTCGGCTGTTGCTTCTGTCTCCACTCACTACAATAGTGTATCGGCCTTAACCCTTCAGTAGTTTTACAATTTTTTTGTGTTTTGCGCAATGCAAACGCGCTATATACATCTTTTTTTTATTTTCCGTAAAAATTCAAACTGTTTTAAAAAATAAATAAAATTAATAAAAAATAAATAAAATAATAAAATTTCAATATCAAACTTGAAATATGTTGTCGAAAACGCTAAACAAATTTTTACTTAATTTTTTACTCCAATCATAGAAAATTGATAGAACTCGTTAATTCGAAAACATATTCGTTTTTTTTTGGAGAATTTTTAAGATTTTGTAAGAAAACTGTCACTTCACTTTTGTCTCGGGGTGAAATATGAATTGTTAATTTTGGCTATTTTTAGGATTTTATTAATGTTAAACTGGAACAAATTTTGATTTTCCTTTCTAACGTAAAAAAATTACGTATTGCCGCATGATAGAAATACCTTTATTAAATATGGACGCCCGGTCACATATGACCATAAAACCTTTTCTCGCCTCTTAGTAATTAAAAAGACACAAAATATATAAAACGTAAAAGATAATTATTGAGGAAGGAACGGTTGTTACAAAACCGGTCGGCGTTTATTAAAAAATAAAAATGTGTTGTGGTTCAAACAAAGTTAGGTTAGGTTAGGTTCAAACAAAGTTAGGATGTTAAATTTATTTATACGTAATTATTAGTGCTAGATTCTCGTACACATAGAATTCAGGTACCTGCTTTAGTTTAAATGTCTATTCCTATTTGCATAACGGAGATTTCTATATGATTAAAAAAATAATAATAATCGAATAACAAAAATTCCAGGGTTACGATAAACCTGAAAATATTTGATCCAGACGCGATGCCAACTCAGCCACTGACCGGTCCATCACAAAGTTATTTATTTCTCTATCGCGGCAGCAAAGGTACAATGTAGTCTAGAGTGAATAACAATTATTATAAACACATGTGAATACTAACCGTTGTTATGAAGAAATGTTCTAAATAACGGCTGGAGCGAAATCTCCAACATATAGTGAAGAAATAGAAGCCTGAAATGAATTGCAAAATGTAAATGTGTTACCTACTTTCAGCAAGTAATTCCCAAAGACCCTATCGTTCATGGAGTGTGAGCGAAGGCAAACATTTAAATGGAATTAATAAGGTGACACGGCGCGAGGAACTAGCAGAAAGGGAACTCCAATCCCGAGAGAGGTTCAGTTTGCATTTTAAAATAAGGGAATACGAAAGGGCAGAATCAATAAAACCGTTCACATATTATTGATTTATGTCCGTTCAATGAAGATGACAATATTTCCATATTTAGATAACTATAAAACTATTAAAAGCAGATAAACAACCGAGTAGTTGTGTTCTGTTGATTAGAAATCTTCGGATGTTGTATACCTACCTGGAATGATCTCTCATGGTCAATATGCACCTATTCATTGTTGAATGCTATGTTACGAATTAAACAGTGTCAACTGGGTAGTAAGCACTACACAGTTAGCACATTTCCCTTTAAAACTTTTTAAGCTTTATTACCTACTTATGGAGAGTAATTATTTAGACACCTGTCTAATGATAATATTAGCTGTATTTGTTGGTGGAATAACTATTTATTGAAGATTGTTGGCATGGAATGATGAATAAGTGAAGGTTTTATGTAAATAATTAGCTTCAGTGGATAATATATAATGTTTTGCCGATGTATTATCAAAATTAACTTATTGTAGGGCTCCTTCTACCCACAAGTGCGCCCTCACTTTTTATTCTTCTTTATGTTTCTCCTTTTAATTTGGGAGGTGGTCAATGGGTACCGCCGCCCCAGGAACCATACTCTGGGTTACCAACACCTCTGCCACAGGTCAACTGAAGTGGTTCGCTACGTTTGGTGACTTAGCAGGGGTGCCCGGGCTCATGGAGGGTTGTGCGTTCTGGATCACACTGATGAATGGGTCGGCCTACTTTCTGCGGGACGGGCCGGGCAGGGAGAGGCCGGTTGAGGGAGATCCAGTAAACCAGTTATAAACAAATTATGGATCATATTGAAACCTCCACAACAGAGGTCTCATTATACACGACTTCAAAATTCAGACGTATAAAACCGTGGATCACTTGTGGCCTAATAAAATCTATCAGAGAAAAAGAAAGGCTATATAAAAATACAATTAAAAATCCACACGATGAAAATGCTAAGATAGTTCTCAAAAAATATAGAAATAAATTAACAGCTTTAATTAAAAAAAGTAAAGATGACTACTTTAAAAAAAAAATCTCTACTTCAGAAAACAATCTAAAAGTTATTTGGAAAACGGTAAATTATGCAATTGAAAATAAGAAAAAAAATAATTCTATAAAATATTTAAAACATGAAAATAATATCATAGATGTAACCAAAGACCCAAAACTAACAGCAAACATTTTTAATTCTTATTTCTCTAAAGTAGGAAACAATCTCGCTGATAAAATCACTAAATCTGTACACACACCAAAAACTATAACAACTAATACCCAAAAACAAAATACACTATCCACTTTTAAAAAAACTACCGAAACTGAAATACAACTTGTAATAGAAAGCATGAAAGACGGATCCTCTCCAGGTTTTGACCACATTTCTGTGAAAATTCTTAAAGAAATGAAAATGTATCTACTGAAACCACTAAACCACCTTATCAATCTCAGTCTGACTAAAGGCATATTCCCAAAAAATTATAAAAAATCTATAATATCCCCTATCTTTAAAACCGGCGACCCGCAAAATGTTTCAAATTATCGACCGATATCACTAATATCGAATATAGCAAAAATATTTGAAAAGATTGTGAAAAAAAGGGTTGTTGATTTTCTAGAAAACAATAAAATATTACATTCCAATCAATTCGGATTCTTAAAAACAAAAAGCACACAAGATGCAATAGCAAATGTAACATCATTTATATACTCTGCACTTGATGAAGGAAATAAATGCGCAGGAATATTCATAGACCTAAGAAAAGCATTCGATAGTATCTCACACGCAAAGCTTATCAAAAAACTGAAATTAAATAACATCAATGATAAAGCCGTCCAATGGATAGAAAGTTATTTGAACAATCGTGCACAATTTGTTAAAATAAATGACCAAACTAGCGACCAAGAAACATCAAATTTTGGTATCCCACAGGGCACCGTGCTTGGACCAATATTGTTCATTTTGTATGTAAACGACATATTTATTAAACCATTGCATGGCCAAATTATCTCTTACGCTGATGATACAGTCCTTATAATAAAAGAAAAAACTTGGGAAAAAATTAATCTAAAAGCTACAGAAGACATAAATAATCTAAAAATATGGTTTGACAATAACCTCTTGTCGTTAAATAGTGATAAAACATATGTCATTCCTTTCGAAATTAACACTAACATTGTACCTCCAAATCTTCAAATATTCTTACATAATCATTCTCTCGCACAACACGATACTAATCACTGCCAACAAAAATGTTCACTTCTGAAAATAGCGGATAAAATTACATATCTTGGAATAATCATAGATAAAAACCTAAAATGGAAAGATCACATCGACCATACAATAAAAAGAGTTAGGAAGTTAATTCATATATTCTTACGAATACGAAACTTCTTATCAACGAAAAACCTATACTCAATATACTACGCATTAGTACAGTCTATTCTTCAGTATGCCATTATCAGTTGGGGAGCAGCTTACAAAACTTATCTGACCCCCATAGAAATTGTTCAAAAACTAATAATAAAAATTATACTAAAAAAACCTCCAGACTTCCCAACTGACAGCATATTCGAAGAATTCAAAGTTCCAACATTTAAAAACTTATTTATAAAAAATTCAATTATACAAATTATAAAAGAAAAAGATAAATACGCATTCATAACTGAAAATCGTACTAGACTTAAACATGTATTTGTGTGCCCCAAATTAAACACTTCTTTTGCACAACACCATTATACTCACCAAGGAAAATTCTTTTTCAATAACCTACCAATAGAAATCAGAAGCATTAGGAACAAAATTCAATTGTTGAACTCCATCAAAAAGTATTTTAGAGAATGTCACACTAAAAATCTTACTTGTTTTTCTTCTTACTGAATACATATATGTTTATATATTTTAGTTAACGGGTCTGATTGCCATGTGTCTATATTACCTACACATACATATATATTGAAATACATGATTATAGTAAATAGTAATTGTAATTATATGAAATGTATTAACTGTATTAACTGCATTGTATTAACTGTACACGTGACTTTATTTGTACATAATATGTGAAATGTTAACTCTTCTTCCATCCACAAGCTAAGGCTTTTAATGGAAGACCAGTAAAATTATAATATATTATGTTGTTTATTGCATTAAAAAAAAAAATAAAAAAAATATATATATATATTCCCTTCTCCGTCAAATCCTCTGGAGCGGGCACAAAACCGTGGTTTGACCATCGCTGTGTTGAAGCTGTCAGACTCAAAAATACAGCTTTTAATGCACTCCGGAAGATTAGCTCCATGAATAACCTTTCGGAAGTTTTTTGGGAAGTTTTGAAGCAAAAAATTGACCACCACCTCGAGATGGTTCGTGCCTGGGGTAAGGCCAACTTGGTCAGTTTCAACGTCTCAAAAACCCAAGCGTGTCTGATTTCGGCAAAGAGGGAGATCAATGACTGTCTGGTGCAATTTGATGGGAGCACTCTCCCCAATAAAGACTCCGTTGAAATGCTTGGAGTTACTATATCAGACCAGCTCAAGTATCGGGAATCCATAGAAGCCCGAGTAAATCAGGCCTCCAAAAAGTTGGGCGTCTTGTACAGGGCTAGGAGATTCTTCAACAGTGACCAGCTGCTGACCCTGTACAAGTCTCAAGTCCGCCCAACTATTGAATTTGGGAGCCACCTTTGGGCTGGTGCCCCAAAATACTTAATGAACCTGCTTGAATCTGTGCAAAGGAGAGCGATCCGTCTGATTGACAATCCGTTGTTAACAGACCGATTGCCTTCTCTGATGCATAGACGCAATGTAGGCATGCTGTGTCTGTTCTACAGGTATTTCAATGGAGCCTGCTCCAAAGAGCTAGCAGCATTGATTCCTGATGCACCGGTGCACGTGCGCGAAACTCGACGGACACGAACTGAACACCCGTTCACGGTTGACATTGGCTTCATGAGAACGGGCCGTTTTTACGACTCGTTTTTGTGTAAGTCGGCTCGTATGTGGAACGAGCTACCGGCATCTGTTTTTCCTCCCTCCTATAATCCGAGCCTCTTCAAGGCCCGCATTAACAAATCCCTTCCTACAGCCCCTATCTTATTCCGCCTCACAACGCCGCCCAACCGGGTGGTGACATAGTTCCCCTGTCTGCACACTGCACAGGCAGGGACACTCTTGTGAGGTGTCACATAAAAAAAAATGGTGGGACGGCAAATGTTCGGACGCTGGCGGGATTCAATTAACTTCGGCGGACATCGGGTCAGAGTGCTTGTTCGGTTGTATAGTAATGGTCGCCAAATACCTGCAGTCCTCAATATGCACACTGATTTTATTGTGTTTTCCACATAGAATTATATTATATAATATCGAATTCTGATGCCAGATATGTCTACTAACGTCACTTATATAAATACTGTGTTTTGTAATACTCGTTTAGCTTTGTTGGTATTGAGTGTTGTGGCAACTTTAACATATTTATTGTTTTTGTGTTTAATTCGTAGAACTCCATTTAATTTTTTTATAAATTTAATTTAGATTAAATTTGATAATATTATTATTAAGTTCTGCAAGTGTTTTAGTTTTTTATTATTGTGACAGCTGTTTCGGCTTACAAGGCCATTTTCAAACTGTGGTTAGTCCACATTGAGACGACGTTTTTATACTATTTCAAATGTAAATTTTGAAGGTGCAGAAATTTTTACAGATACAACAATAAATTCAAATTCAAATCATCCTTGGTCTCATAAATTATCAGCGTACCATTCAATGGTACATAGACTCATTAACATTCCCTTAGACAATAAAGCTTATGTAAAAGAAAAGGAAACGATAAAAACGATCGCGATTAATAACGGCTATGAGGCAAATAACATTGAAAAAATAATAAAAAATAAGAAATATAAAAATAAAATCAATTTAATATATCCGGTAAATAACAAAAATATAGAAAAATTTGCATGTCTCGAATTCCTCGGCCCAATATCTGAAAAAATTGCAAAAGAAATTAAAAAATGTGGTTTAAATATAGCTTTTCGAACAAACAATAATTTAGGAACAAGCCTTAAAAACTCTAAAAGTAAAATCCCTATACTCAATAACAGTGGCATATATGAATTAAAATGTGACCACGCCGATTGTAACGCCACTTACATCGGACAAACGGGGAGGGCATTCTCAACTAGATTCCAAGAACATATACGATGTTATAATAATAAAAACACATCCTCAAAATTCGCAGAACATCTCTTGGTGAATAATCATAACCCACTTAACAACAAGGGTCCTAAACCATTGCATATAGAAAAAAAGGGCATTAGATTAAATTTACTTGAACAATTAGAAATCAATAAACGAACGAATGACCCAAATTTAACACTAATTAATAAAGTACGGAAAATAATTTACTCACCACTTCTTAGTATTTTCACAAAACCCAAGCAGTATAATGCACCCAAATAATTCATAGCAATAAAGTCATTAGTAAATAATTAAGAACCCATTACCATTTACTGAGGGGAAAACATAGATTGGTTTAACCAACAATAGATCATGTCATCGGTGTAACCAGTAATAAATCAATGTATGCACCTTCAAAATTTACATTTGAAATAGTATAAAAACGTCGTCTCAATGTGGACTAACCACAGTTTGAAAATGGCCTTGTAAGCCGAAACAGCTGTCACAATAATAAAAAACTAAAACACTTGCAGAACTTAATAATAATATTATCAAATTTAATCTAAATTAAATTTATATAAAAAAAAAAAAAAAAAAAAAAAAAAAAAAAAAAAAAAAAAAAAAAAAAAAAAAAAACTTTAACATACATCTATATTTCTACCGGGATGGGGCAACCTGTAAATTATTTCCTTCGCCCTCTAGGAATTGAACACGTGAGACAAAATAAGTCACATAACTAAACTACCTTGGTAACAATATTTCGAATTTGTTAAGTGATAAATTGAAAATGTCCACCGAATCGGTATAATTCGGCATAATGCCACGTATGGTTGCTACAAACTTGGTATGTAGCAAAATGATTTATATAAGTCACTACTAGAGACTTGGAAATTTCGAGTTTGCGACGACGCGATTCGTCTTTTTTACGCGAAAAACGCGGAATTTCGATATTTTCTGATAAGTAACGCAATTTTTATTTCTGGTGGTTTTCTGATATTTAAAATCAAATTATAAATTTTAAGTATTTCTTTAATTTATTAACAAAATAATATTATAGATTACTTTGCCTGGTTTTGACAGGCTTGGTTTAACAAGCCCCCCTCATGGGCCCCGCTCCGCCTATATTCGCAGGGCGAGGCTAATTGCATTTAAGAGCGGGTAAAAATGTACTCAGCGCCAGAGGAACCACGGATCGGAGTTTCTCTTTTGTCTACTGAAGATTACTTAGTTTCAATTATAACTAATATTCTTTTTTATCCACATATTTGTTGTAAAAGGTGTTTCTTTTTCCTTTATTATCCTACTAACATGAAGGACATAGCTAGCAGCAGATTTAAATACCCATCTGAGAATACGCCCTGAGCCGTGAAAAGGGCCTGTCCAATATAAGATTACCGTAGCATTATCAAAGGGATATCATTGCGGACACCATGAAAAGGGCCTGGCCGGAATGCGT
The DNA here is from genome assembly GCF_061612785.1 of Hesperophylax consimilis. NCBI lineage: Eukaryota > Metazoa > Arthropoda > Insecta > Trichoptera > Limnephilidae > Hesperophylax > Hesperophylax consimilis. Next base: position 461,822 of record NC_142838.1, on the reverse strand, counting down.
TCATTGCGGGCCTGTCACCGAGGCTGGGCTAGGGTCGAGAGCGGCAGGAGGAAAGGCAGGCACAGCAGTAGGAACAGAAGGGTGATTGGTCCTCGCCTCCTCAAGTGGTGACATTTGTTTCGAATTCTTCAGATTGTTTGCTCTTTCCGTGTTTTGTGATTCATTTTGCGATTGTATTTTAGCTGTCTAATAATGTATTATTTAATTCAAAGAGGGGTGAAACCATCTTTATGTGTCACACCCAAGGTTAGACGTTCACAATGTGACTCATGTGCAATTGTGTCCATCTTTGTAATATTATGTCTACACCGTGTGCATATAATAACTTATCCTGTAGAATAAACAATATTTTTGATGCCTGCCTAACTAGCCACGTCTCCGTACAGTTCATATGAATTTAAGTTAGTAGATAATAAATCATTGAAGAAGGTAATACTAATAAATCTACATAATACAGAACAAGTTTCGTAGATTTATTAGTACATATTATATTCAGAGATGTGCAAAATGGGTACCCAAAACCAATTGAAATGCAAAATTGAAATGGGTCAAAACTTTTCCATTTGAAAATGCAAAATGGTTTTTAGAAAAGCATTTCAAATGCAAAATGCAAAGTACCTATTTTCAAAATGCATTGAAAATGCAAAATGGTTTCTCAGGTCAAACAATTAAAATAATTATAGAATTTTTAAACAGTTTTGTCATTTAATAATGGACATCAATGTAGAACAAACATATTACATGATGGTAAATCAAAAAATGACACGACTACGGATTATGAACCACAAAAAATTTGCGCAGGACAAATATTGCCAACGTAAAAACATAGAAACTGCTATCTAACATTTAATATTACAGCGTCATGGCCCCAAGTTCAGTATTTTTTGTAATGGTATCACTCAATTGCCAGGGCTCCTACCAGGGAGCAACTTGACAAATGTAAATTATCTCTCATAGCGAGGTTGAGGACCAACTGATATTTGGGGCTTAAGAAAAAAAGATGAGTTGAGATAGTAGGAAGAATGTTGCAAAAAAGCATTTAAAATGGAAAATGCCTTGAGAAAAGCATTCAAAATGCAAAATGGAAAATACCCATTTTGCATTTCCATTTGAAATGGATTTATTTGAAATAAAGAACATCTCTGATTATATTCTCCTTCAATGATTACATATTAAATTTATGGGTTCAAAAGTTATTCCAATAAAATTACGCAGATTATTATTTAGAAAGTAGCTTTGTGTTTCATTGAGTAAATAAGAGTTTTTTTTCAGATTTTTTTTCAAATCAGTATTTTTTCACATTCCTTTTAGTCGTAAGCGCGATTTTATTTACACCTATAAAAGAAGCTTTGCAAAGTAACCGAAAGATCCCTGCCAGGTTTATATTGTTTCATTACTCCTTCCATGTCGGGTCACTGGCACTGGCACTGGCACCGGTCAGACCATTACCGTCGTGTCCCCATTCAGAACTAGACACCAGATGATTTATGCTGCTTACCAGACTAATTTGCATCTATACTTTTTATTTCTTGCTAGAGAAATCCCGATGAATTAAAAAACTCATTATAGGACAAGAGAAACTTACAATACATAGGTGGGAGTTAATAGGTGCAAGTTTACATTGTTATTTGATATCAAAATTATAAGTTTCACATACGAAACAGTACAAAAATACAAAAATAATCATTAAAAATCAAAGTAGGAATTTAAAAGATAAAACATACTTGCCCACTAATACATTGGTAAAAATAGATTATGCTAGATTAAAAATAACGAGGATAAAGCATATATAGTACACCAGTTATGGAGGAAATTTTCTCCTTCACATGATTTATATGGAGATCCCACGATAGCTGAGAATTTACAATCAGGCCCAAATAATTTGTGTTCGTTTTTTTGATAATGAGGCTGCAATTTTTCTCGTTGCCGATAAATATGTTATGCGTTTTTTACGTTAAGGGTCAGTTTGTTTATTCTCAACCAACTTGTGATATGGGAAACATAAATATACATTTCCGTTTCGAGCTCCACTAGATTCGGTTTATTATAAAATATTACCGTTTCATCCGCAAAAAGCTGTAGATATCCTTAAATACCCCACGTTGTTTTGTCATTAACATAGATTAGGAATAGCAACGGTCTAAGAAGTTATTCGTTGGGCACTCCACATGTTATTTCACCTAAGTCACTCACGACTCCACCCAGTTCTACCGCCGAAAAGCGATTCGATAGGTAAGATCGGAAAAGTTCCAGGGGAGTGCCAACAATGCCCGAATGTTTCAGTTTTCCATATCAATACGCTATCAATACGTTGTGATCAGTTATGTTTCAGTTATCAATACGTTATGATCTACTGTGTCGAAAGCCTTCTTTATATCAATAAATATTTCCGCTGTAAAATCACCACGATTAATATGTTTTTGTAGATTCGATATGAAATCGAAACCTGCACATTTAGTGTTGGGATAGGTTGTTTCAGAGAATTTGAACAATTGATCAAATTCCAAAGTAAATTTTTAAGTTCTGTGAAAGATTTTTTTCAAGTTCTGTTATTATTTCAGTTCTGTCAAGCAACTAGCCTGTAATGATATAATAACAGAACTTGAATAGGACTTTCACAGAACCTAAAAATGAATGTTTAAAATTGATGAATTGTTAAAATTCTGTGAAGCAACCCATCCTAAGACCGTCTTCTGAAACCGTATTATTTTGACGTGAGAATTTTGTTGTGTTTGAGATATTTCAATAGTCTTTCTTTAATGACACATATATTTTTTAGAGATAGCTGGAAGGATAGAGATTTGACAATAATTTTGGATATTTTTTATTAAATTTATAATTTATAATAATAGTTATAATTTTCGCAATTTTTAGTTTATGTGGAAAGATTACTTTTGACAGAGAGAGATTTATTAAGAACATGAGGTCATCCACCAGTTCGTGTTACACCATTGAAACCAGCTGCCGCTTTAGTCTTAAGAAGATATAACCTGTAAGATTTATTTTCTATTTGTCCTGACCATCTTAACATTATGTTCATTTTATTTTTGCTATTCATGTTTTATTTTTCTATTGATATGTTCACAGCATTTTATTTGGTAATGTGAGCCTCACTGGGCGCTTTCCCTAGCGGAGGCCACTATTTTAGAATTTTATACTAAATTTAATGTGAAATATCAAGGAATAAAATAATAAAAGGCAGTTTTAAAAAGTCTGCAATATGTATATAATAATATGTGTAGTATGCATATTATTTATTCTTTTCAGTTTTTTTTTTGTAACATCGCCTTATTTATAGAAATACGAGTACATCTATTTGATATTTTTAGTTTTAAAATGCATTTTAAATAAAAAATATTATAGTAGGAATAAATAGTTATTGCGGGTTGACTTTGTTTAATACATCTATTTTAATTTCAGTTTTGTTTTCATGAATGAATACAAATTGCTTTACCCCCCATACACACGCCCTGATTATTTATGGGGGTACATCAAATACATACATAAATTATGTAATTAATAACTGTATTAAATTTATTTGTTATTCGTGTATCTTTGTTATTAATAAAATATATGTATAAATAGAGATCGATTACAAGGTAAAGCAGCTTGCTGTAAAACTAATGTTGGTTAAGTGTGTTATAGGTTTTAAAATGTTCTATTTTTTATTTTCATAATGCAAACAGATATTATTCCATCTAATACTGGTGTAGTTGTTTTTAATGTTTGAATTATTTTGTCAACTTTCTCTTCTGTCCATGTGTTTAATGCAAGTCTTTTTTATATCGTTTTTTTTATCTATTTATTTGTGTTAGTGTTTTATAATTCGCTAAAACTAACTTAACGGATCGTCAAAAAGTTAGATTATCGCTAAATGCAAATTTGTGTTGAGTGTTCCAAATTGTTAAAATAGATGGATATTTTTTTACAGGACTCAAGTCGATAGATTGGTTTTCGGATTGTAGTATTCAATTGGCAGAAAGGTCTTAGCGGGAAAGCAATAAAGTTCCAACCTTTATGTGCAAAAGTTCCCACAGATCATTGAATACCTATAATATAGATTAAACGTAGTTCTGAAGTCACAACTGACTTTTCTTTCAAACTTTGACTGATTGAAGAATTTCTCACACTTTGAAAACTTCTATTATTTCTATTATTATAACATTTCTCAGTATTTCTTTATATTTTGTGTCTTGCAGTACATGTTGCATTAGGAAGCTTTATCTTGTCGATCGTTTAGATTTTGAAGCACGTATTAGTTGTTACTAGCAGCCAGCTGCCGGCGTTGCACGGGGTTTACACAGAGGTTTTCGAAATTAGATACAGACACTAATTATCATCTTATTTTGAATGTAAGGTTTGCAAAATTTCACCAAGAAATATCGATGTTCTCCTTTGAGGGGTGGGAAAACTGTATGGGGATGGTTTTCTAAATGTCATTTAGGCATTGTTGCGAATTTCATCAATCTCGGGAAAAAAACTTTAGATTTGTGTGAAAATCAAATTCATAATAAGAGTTACCGCATTGTTTTTCGTATGAATTCAGGTAATGAATTGTTTTTCCAACTCCGTGTAGCGGTGGTTGGTATGAGACGGGCGGCAGGAGGTGGAGTGGTCCTGCGGTGGCTGGTCCTGACGTCGCGCGTCGCTCTGCCCGACGCCGATGGCCGCGGCGCTCGGCCAAACCAACCTACTTTTTTTATTTTATTTAAAAATAAACGATGCAGAACTTGACATATAGCTATGTTAGCCAAGCACCTTATTCTGAAAATCAGGTAGGATGTTGATCAATCGTGTTTTAATTTTAGGAAACTTGCGAAATAATTAATTATTGCCGATCTATCTGAATCAGGATACACCGTGTTGTAGAATAACGTAAAAACACGAAAAGAATTGTTGTAAATAATTCAATCAAATTATTTATTTTTAGAAAAAAGCTTAACTAACCACCCGACGCATTGAATCACTCGAATTCAAGCCAGTTGGTCATGAGATAAGATAACTGACGAATTCAAGCCAGTTGGTCATGATATAAGATAACTGACGAATTCAAGCCAGTTGGTCATGAGATAAGATAACTGACGAATTCAAGCCAGTTGGTCATGATATAAGATAACTGACGAATTCAAGCCAGTTGGTCATGAGATAAGATAACTGACGAATTCAAGCCAGTCGGTCATGAGATAAGATAACTGACGAATTCAAGCCAGTTGGTCATGAGATAAGACAACTGACGAACCTACTGTCTTACTTAGGCCGAAGAAGTAAAAAATTTATAGAATTGGTATTATTCAAGAAAAAGATAAATTATTAAAAAAAACTGAACACTGACAACATCATATGAAAATGAAATACTTAGGACGGGTTGCTTCGGAGAATTTAAACAATTCATCAAATTTCAACGTTCATTTTCGGTTTAATTTTTAATTTATTGTTTTTGTGTTTATTTCGTGGAACTCCATTTATTTTTTTAAAATTTAATAAAAATCAAATTTAATAATAATAATTTAATTTCATATTCTGTGGGGATATTTTGTAGTCTGTTTTCCCCATATTGATGTTGTCTTAATTGTTTATCAATGATGTGGCTGCTATTATTTACTTAATTGTGTAATATTGTTTGGGTTTTGTGAACATACTTAGTAGCGGGGAATAATTTCCCTTACTTTATTAATTAATGTTATATTAGTCATTAGTCGTCCCAAAAAAGAAAAACAAAATAAAAAATTACAAAACGTTTATTTTCGGGATCTGTGAATGTCTCTTTTAAGTTTTGTTATTATAACAATATATATTAGTTGTTTGTCAGAACTGAAATAGTAATGGAACATGAATTTTTTTTTCACAGAACTTGAAAATTAACATTGAAATATGAAGAATTCTTCAAACCTGTCTTTAGTATACACCACTTTCAATAATAATCGATATGTTTCGAAACTATAACATCATTTCGAACCATATTTATATTTTTTAATGATATTACTATTTTAATCCTACACCAAACTCAAGAGCTAGTTCTCTTCATTGACTTAGAAATACTTAAAATTATGACCGGTCGGTGACTGAGTCCTCCATCACAACACAACATGTTCCTCTTACTGTGTGCCACCAGTAGGATATATTCAAATATTTCCAGGTTATTTATAACCCGGGAATGTTTGTCATATGTATTACGTATTATTGTAACAATATTAGTTAATAATATTTACAAAAAAAAAATTATAACACTCTAAATTGTAAACGGGGATATTTTTACACTTCACCTACTCATCATTTACCCTCAGCAGTGGAAAATGTATAATTAACTATGTTAATATTTATATTTGATTCATTTAGACTGAGAATTTTAAAAAGGTTTATATTTTAATCACGGTGTATTGACTGAATGATTTCCACATAAATAAATCACCAAGTAATCTACTTTCTCGTCATTTATTTTGGATCAATAAAAATGGTTACCGCCGACACCGACATTATGTCTGCAAGGCTCTCCGTCCAGGGGTGCTGCACTCGCTTTCCTTCATGGTCCCGCGAGGCCGCTCATACTAGTATATACTAGCGTATACTGGGGGACAGATAACAGCTATTTATTTCAGTCGCATTTCATAACCAAATGTGTTTTAAAAATATGTATTATCTTTATTCAGTGACATAAATTCATTAACAGATAATCTCTGGGAATGCGATCTATTCCAATTTTAAAGGAAACGGATGTCGCCTATTCATGTAAGATCTCTCGTCTCATAGGCTCCAGCCAGGCCAATAAAATTTATTATTTATTAAAGTAAGAATTTCTACAAAAATGAGAGTTCATTTTTTTAAAAATCTGAGTTCCTACCGCATACGAGTTCCAAATGCTCCCAACCATCTAGAACCAGTGAGAATATGAGGGTGAAAGTGGTGGGGAGGGGAGATAGACGGGGAAGAGGAAGGCGGTATTCAGAACTGGTCACCCGACACGGCCAAACCATTTCAAACAATGGTTCGATTCTGAATTATGGTCTTTACCAGGGCGACACTGAAAGTATCTACTAGAAACTTTGTATTATAAACGTACCGCAAAGACAGGTGTTATGTACATATTAATACATTTTGAAATTTAACAAACAAATAAAATAAAATTTACAATACAGCAACATAAATACAATACAGATCCATATATACATTCTAAAGCATAAAACAAAAAACAATGAACCAAATTAGTGTTCCTTAATATTATTGAATTAATTAATTATTGTGTTAATTATTAGTGAATTAAATATATGCAAATAAAGCCAAGGATCTTAACTACGAAGGTTGTCATAAATTAACTGGAACTAAGTTCTGTTCTAGTATGTACCTACAGCTAAACGGAACTGACGACCATCAGAGTGCACACTGCACGTTGCACACTGCACATACATGCCATATTATGGCGGTCAAATACGATCTCGCCCAATTAAATATATGCAAATAAAGCCAAGGATCTTAACTACGAAGGTTGTCATAAATTAACTGGAACTAAGTTCTGTTCTAGTATGTACCTACAGCTAAACGGAACTGACGACCATCAGAGTGCACACTGCACATACATACCATATTATGGCGGTCAAATACGATCTCGCCCAATTAAATATATGCAAATAAAGCCAAGGATCTTAACTACGAAGGTTGTCATAAATTAACTGGAACTAAGTTCTGTTCTAGTATGTACCTACAGCTAAACGGAACTGACGACCATCAGAGTGCACACTGCACGTTGCACACTGCACATACATGCCATATTATGGCGGTCAAATACGATCTCGCCCAATTAAATATATGCAAATAAAGCCAAGGATCTTAACTACGAAGGTTGTCATAAATTAACTGGAACTAAGTTCTGTTCTAGTATGTACCTACAGCTAAACGGAACTGACGACCATCAGAGTGCACACTGCACGTTGCACACTGCACATACATGCCATATTATGGCGGTCAAATACGATCTCGCCCAATTAAATATATGCAAATAAAGCCAAGGATCTTAACTACGAAGGTTGTCATAAATTAACTGGAACTAAGTTCTGTTCTAGTATGTACCTACAGCTAAACGGAACTGACGACCATCAGAGTGCACACTGCACGTTGCACACTGCACATACATGCCATATTATGGCGGTCAAATACGATCTCGCCCAATTAAATATATGCAAATAAAGCCAAGGATCTTAACTACGAAGGTTGTCATAAATTAACTGGAACTAAGTTCTGTTCTAGTATGTACCTACAGCTAAACGGAACTGACGACCATCAGAGTGCACACTGCACATACATGCCATATTATGGCGGTCAAATACGATCTCGCCCAATTAAATATATGCAAATAAAGCCAAGGATCTTAACTACGAAGGTTGTCATAAATTAACTGGAACTAAGTTCTGTTCTAGTATGTACCTACAGCTAAACGGAACTGACGACCATCAGAGTGCACACTGCACGTTGCACACTGCACATACATGCCATATTATGGCGGTCAAATACGATCTCGCCCAATTAAATATATGCAAATAAAGCCAAGGATCTTAACTACGAAGGTTGTCATAAATTAACTGGAACTAAGTTCTGTTCTAGTATGTACCTACAGCTAAACGGAACTGACGACCATCAGAGTGCACACTGCACATACATGCCATATTATGGCGGTCAAATACGATCTCGCCCAATTAAATATATGCAAATAAAGCCAAGGATCTGAACTACGAAGGTTGTCATAAATTAACTGGAACTAAGTTCTGTTCTAGTATGTACCTACAGCTAAACGGAACTGACGACCATCAGAGTGCACACTGCACATACATGCCATATTATGGCGGTCAAATACGATCTCGCCCAATTAAATATATGCAAATAAAGCCAAGGATCTTAACTACGAAGGTTGTCATAAATTAACTGGAACTAAGTTCTGTTCTAGTATGTACCTACAGCTAAACGGAACTGACGACCATCAGAGTGCACACTGCACGTTGCACACTGCACATACATGCCATATTATGGCGGTCAAATACGATCTCGCCCAATTAAATATATGCAAATAAAGCCAAGGATCTTAACTACGAAGGTTGTCATAAATTAACTGGAACTAAGTTCTGTTCTAGTATGTACCTACAGCTAAACGGAACTGACGACCATCAGAGTGCACACTGCACATACATGCCATATTATGGCGGTCAAATACGATCTCGCCCAATTAAATATATGCAAATAAAGCCAAGGATCTTAACTACGAAGGTTGTCATAAATTAACTGGAACTAAGTTCTGTTCTAGTATGTACCTACAGCTAAACGGAACTGACGACCATCAGAGTGCACACTGCACATACATGCCATATTATGGCGGTCAAATACGATCTCGCCCAATTAAATATATGCAAATAAAGCCAAGGATCTGAACTACGAAGGTTGTCATAAATTAACTGGAACTAAGTTCTGTTCTAGTATGTACCTACAGCTAAACGGAACTGACGACCATCAGAGTGCACACTGCACATACATGCCATATTATGGCGGTCAAATACGATCTCGCCCAATTAAATATTTCAATTGGGTCAGGTCAAAGAAAGAAATAATACGACAGATTGCAAGAATCTATGTGAATACCACACAAGAGTCCCAACTGCTCCCATCCACCTGGATCCAGTGAGACTATTGCATCCCCAATTGGGGTACGTTGTGAAGCTGAATATAGTGGGTAGGGAAAGGAGATAGGAAAGACGAAGGTGGGGGAGTACCTAACTATTCAGATCTCGCTACCAAACACGATCAAAACCATTTATTACTCAAGCAACGTTTTATTACTGAAGGGTGGGCCATCTTCACCAGGGCGATCTTTCACTCTCGAATGTTCCGCAAGTATATATTATTTAAAATGAATAAATTGTGAAATAACACATATTCAAAAGTTGCAAAGTTTACTTGCGCACTCCAGGATTTGAACTCGCGACCTTCGGATTGCTTGACCACCGAGGCCAATGTGGACAATGCAAAGATCAATTTTCAAGAGAGATATCAGGTTTAGACGTTCCATTCTCTCTCCCAAGCTTTAAAGTTATCAAATAATGGTTGCATAGGTATTATGACTCGTAGCATGATTGTGATTTACTATATTTATATAGTTACAAAGAGGTTGAAAATTTGTTAATATTTTTACAAAAAATTGAAGATGCCTGGCTAGAGTATTGATTGATGGCTTATCCACCTAATACATTTATGGGAATTTGTACGCCGTATCGACTCCTATTTGCCATACGCTTAAGTCATTAGGAAAAAGGAAAGGACTCTGCTCCATTAAATATTTAGAAGCGAAGTATGCGAGGGCGGGACTAGCTACCGGCCCACTCACTATTCTCTACACTACCTTCAACTGTGATGGTACTAGGCCGTACATTATATTTTTGTACGTGTATGAGAACTTGGAATGTGGTGAGGAACTTCAAAATAAGCCTACAATTATTTATTTTTACAATTATCTTGTAAGTAAGAAATGTAAAATATTCCTGCGTAATTCGCAACATTACTTATTGATCATTTTATCGAATTATTTATCATATTATCAGACAAGCGATAAAGTAGGTGCCAAAATTATTTTATTAATTAATAATTCTTTATTTGAAATGTGTATTTGTTTTGTTAAAAAAATAGGTTCTTGTCACGTATCGTTCTGCCTTGTTAAATTTTTTCTCTCCTTTTTTCCCTATATTTTTTATAATCATCCATTAATTTATTTTTTCTCTGTGTGTGGTTGGATCAGCATCTTTCAGTAAGTTTCTACTTAAAGAAAGCCTCTTGTGTTTTTTTATTGGTCTTCTCTTGTTGATTTGATAAACGCTCATTTAAGGTTTTAATTTTATTTTTATTTTTTATTTTTGTACTGTTTTCTATGGGAAACTTGTAATTTTGATATTAAAATAGGAAATTGTACCTATTACCTTACACTTATATATTTTATGTTCTTTCCTTCCTAAATTGAGGTTTGGAAATCACTAGGATTGCTCTAGCAAGAAATAAAAATAATAAAAATAAATAAAAAAAATCAAGTTACTTAAACAATGCGCGTGGTTTCAATAAACTAGGTCCAGTGGAAATAGCAGCCCGTTCATACAAATATTCTTTGAATGGCTATCCTTTTCATAATCGGTTCTATATTTTTTGTTCGATTAGTTTGAATATAAAGTGTCTTGTATTTTTGTAATGTCATTGGATAGATGTTGTAATTTGTATGTTTACTAACGTTCGATATGTACATTTCTTCTTTGGAAATGATCCTGAGGCCAATATTTTTTTATAAATTACAACCATAGAAAATCTCATAACAACAACAGCTGATTGTGACCGCTCCTTATTTAAAAGTAAGCAAGCGAAATATAATATAATTGAGTATTTAGATAAAAATCGCGATAAAGTTTTTACTTCACGATGATATCGTTATTTTCATTATCAGTATTTTTGTACCTACCCATGTACTAGAATATCTTGGAAAATGTATAAAAAGTACATAATTACCAATAAATATGTAACATGTACACATATCAATATTTTACCCACCGATGAGTGATTAATTTGGTATCACTTATCAATGCGAATCACGATAAGGACATATACATGTAGGTAGTGTAGAACGGGATGCGTTGAGGCTGATATCAGATTGGGAATTAATTACTGGGATTATAGTCGTTGTGTTCTCGTTGTTGATCTCGAGGGAGAGGCTCGTCTTGTGAGGGGAGAGAAGGGGTGAAATAACGAAGGAATCTTTGTTTACGGAACGTGGGAGCATTAAGATAACGATTAATTCAGTCTAAGAATTTGTTTTAATTAGGCGATTTATTCAGTTAAATAATTATTTGTTGGTATTATGAGTTGGTTTCTATTCCTTCGTAGTCGGAAAATGCAGTCTGCTGAATGCTGATGGAGGTTATAGACCTATTTTAAAGTAAGAAAGAAATAATAAAATTAGCAATCCATTGTTTTTTAAGAAAAAAGGATATAAATTCTCTATATTGAATTGAAAAACTCATATCTGCCAACACAAGTGGAACAAGTTGTTGTTTGTAGAATCATGGAATACGTAAGCCAGCAGAAGACTTAAGCTCACCGTACAAGGGTGGGAATCCGACGCATTTGGCGCACCCGTGAGTTCCTTGTACCACTGTCGGAGATATTGGGTGTTCTGCACTATTCTAAAGGACTATATGTTATTGTAGAATCGTGGAATAAGTAAACCAGACTTGAACCCACCGTACCTGGGTGGGAATCTGACGCATTTGGTGAAGAATATTGGGGGTTCTGCACTATTCTAAAGGACTATATGTTATTGTAGAATCGTAGAATAAGTAAGCCAGACTTAAACCCACCGTACCTGGGTGGGAATCCGACGCATTTGGTGAAGAATATTGGGGGTTCTGCACTATTTAAAGGACTATAATATGTTATTGTAGAATCGTGGAATAAGTAAGCCAGACTTGAACCCACCGTACCTGGGTGGGAATCCGACGCATTTGGTGAAGAATATTGGGGGTTCTGCACTATTCTAAAGGACTATATTAAAATCCACTTCACCTCAGAACCTTGGCACAGGTTTTTCTAGTGAGGTGTTGATGAGACACCATAATGTTTAAATCACGTATAGCTATTATTTTACTTAAATTTTATTTAAAATCATTCTTACTTTAATATAACATTATACAAAATCTAAGTATGTATATAAAAGAAAATATTTATCATATTATTTTTTTCCGACTTTATGTCTGGGTTAATTCTTCCCCGCAGGAAAAACTAAACCCTTTAACACACTTTTCCACAAATGATCATCTAGTCAATCCATATTATGCAAGTTCATTATATAAGCATAATAAATACAAGAACAACACGTCAACCCACCAGAGATCAAATGGGAAAATAATTCACCGACTCCATATATTTTCATATCAGAGGGTTCCGCTCGGTAGAACTTCTAACAGGGCCTATAAATCCCACTGATCCCTCAACATAAATATTTAAAAAATTATGTTGAATTATTATTTCCAATCTTTCGGATGCTGCGCGACTTGCGGATAGTTATTGAATATTCGCAAGGGTATTTTGGTAGTAGGACTCCAGATATTTTCATATCAGAGGGTTCGGCTCCGTAGAACTCCTAACTGAACCTACATATCCTACATAAATAACATATATGTAGGATATGTAGGTACATCTATATATCCTACATCCCTTAACATAAATATTGAAAAAATCATTCGTATTATATTATATTATTATTATTCATTTGATAATTGAAATAATTTAACTGGAAAATAAATAAATAAAAATTTCGTTTTATCTAACATTTAGCAGTCCCCAATCACAAACACCAAGTATTTACCCATTGACACGGTCTGCTATTTATTTTATGAATGTTACAATTATTAATCCCATGTACAGTGTACACCTACCGATTACTGTGCGATGCTTCTCGGAAAACGTAGAGAAAATAAATGACTGTGTTTCTGACCGCGACTTGCACGGTGGTTATTGGATCTGATGTCCAGGTTTTCAGCCAGGTTTCCAGTGGGGCGGTGTCCATCGCGTCCGGTATCCTATGTCCGGTGTCCGGTGTCCGGTGTCCGGTGTCCGGTGTCCAGTGACCACGTGCACAGTTCATGATAAATTAGCCATCGCATTTGTACAAACAGAAAGAGTAAACATTCAGGTTGGATATGAGTTGAACACCGGACATAGTGCGTTGTTTGATGTAGTAGACAGACACAATGGATTTTTGAAAAATATAGCGTACAAATTAATCGCGGATTTGCTCGGGTGGAAATTTGCATTGAAGCTGAGTCAGAATTAATTTTACAATTATCATAATCCGCTTTGTGAATTCACGAAATATCAATTTCATAACACCGCTTTTAGACTGACATGAATTATTATTCAATCCAATTAAGCCTAATTCAAACCCATTTAATTAGTTTGATATCAGTAACAGTTAATTGGTCGAAAAATATATTAAAAAAAATATAATTATTTAACTTTCTACGATAATGTAACTTTATAATTATACTGTATCAACAATATATTTTATGATATTTTTATAATGTTGTGTATTTACTTTTTTATTCATTGTTTTTGTGTTTAATTAGTAGAACTCCGTTTAATTTTTTTATAAATTTAATGTAAATTTTTATAATTTAATAACATTATCATTGAGTTCTGCAAGTATTTTTTGGTTTTTGTTATTGTTACAGCTGTTTCGACTTTCAAGGCCATTTTCATAATAATATTATTAATTTTGATTTACATTACATTTAAAAGAAATGTTTTTTTACGATAAAATTTTTATAAATACTCTTCTGTTAACCTACCTACACTGAAATGTTTTTACAGTTTGTAATAAATAGAAAAATTACAAAGAAAAAATAAATTAATTGTTTTTAAAATAATGAAAAGCTGAAAATTATGCATAATTTAAATCTGTTTTAATTAGAAATCTCAATTATATTAATCACATTGAAAAAAAATGGTGAAATCTCATCTAACAACAAAAGAGGCAGAGTAGTGGCACCGCTGTAAGAGCGTTTAGTGTATCTGTCGTAGCCTTTGATTCGTTTAGTTTACATCATAATCAGTCACCATCATATAATACACATTCGTCAACAACAGAGTCAGAGTAGTGGGACCGCTGTAGGAGCGTTTAGTGCATCTGTCGTAGCCTTTGATTTGTTTAGTTTACATCATAATCAGTCACCATTATACAATACACATTCGTCAACAAGAAAATTAGAGTAGTAGGACCACTGTAGGAGCGTTTAGTGCATCTGTCGTAGCCTTTGATTCGTTTAGTTTGCATCATAATCAGTCACTATCATGCAATACATATTTGTCATATTGATATCTTCAACATGGGTTCTTAAGGAGTATGATAGAAGGTTAGGATTTTAAAGAGACAATTACTCATATGATGAAATCGAACTAATTATATGTGTGATAAAATATATATAAGGCATACACTCAAAAAACTCATAAGCTCTGGCTCAAACACTACTCAACTTATTATGGATACTATTCACTATTGTCCAGAACATGTGTAGACTCGCTAGACTGGTCAACTCAAGACTGGTTGATTTTGTTTATATAAGTCTATTTATGTCAGTCAATATTTCGCCAGTGAAGATATATTATAATCGTTATCACTTAGCAACTCTTGACATTTTTTCCAAAGAAAAACGAACATTTCCTGCTTACAAATGACCTGATAATAATTTGAAAATCTCCTATTATCAGTGATAATTTATCACCACAGTAAGCGGAAAATATTGCTAATGTCGTGATGGAGGACTTAGCCAGCCGAGGAATTGCACTCACGACGCCTGGGTGGGACCCAGCCGCGATGCCAACTGGTCTTGTCACTTCTATTTTCTTATGTTTATTTCTGTCTTATACCATCCATTACTAATAATTTACGTTATTATTCTAATTTAATGTTACCTGTTTTGTGAATAGGACGTAAGTACGTTGATAAATGAGGGACTCAATTCGTGCTAACTGCTACTGTTATAACCACGAATACAATTGTGTATATATATAAATGTATTGTTTAAGACGTGTTCGTCTATTTGTCCGCAGCTACCCTACGTCATGTCCGTCTTGTACGACAGTCAGGGGGCTCTCCTCCCGCCGCAGGTGAACATCTCCGAGAGAGGAGTAGTTCCCGTCGCCGTACAAACATTTCGGTAAGTTTTTAATTTAAGCATCGACTTTCCGGTCAATTGAGTATTCAAAACAGAACACCCGAGCTGTAGGTTGTCATTTGATGACCAAAGTAACCATAACTCTTTTACGCTTTGATTTAAATTTAAATTATTTAGTATATTATTACCCACCTCTTTCCCACAAGAGTGACCTCGGTGAATCACCGCGTTAGATTATGTTCTGCATTGTTTTGGTAAAAGGTTGTTTATTACTGTATGTTTATATACGAAGTTCAATGTCAGCATTTGTTTCACGGTTAGTATAAAAAAGTTTAACATTTTAGTTATTTTTAAAAATCTACTTCACCTAAGTATTATTCTATGTCGTTATGGAAAGAATTGTTGAGCAGTAATTCAATTGCAGAGCGATCATCCGCCATAACATAGGGACATTTCTAGCGTGGCGGGTGAAAATATACTAAAAAAAATATTTACTTTTTTGCATTAAATAATTAAATTAAAATGACGGAGTTTTATGTTGTGATTTCGGTTTTTTGTAATTTTTTAAAATTGTTCCCAAAAAGAGATTTTTTCCCCATTTCTCTTTCGTGTACAGGCTTTCAGCGCGCTTGTTAAAGGTTAGTTTTTAATTTAATGTAACTCCTAAGCTGCTTTAATGCTTATTCAAAGCCATCTCGAATATGCCTGCCCACTTTTTAGTACTGTATATAATTAAATCTAAATATTTACTGGAGCGATGCAATCGTCGCCCATCAACTCTCTTCTAGTAGAATATTCTGATCCTCCTCTTTGTTTAAGGTGGCAAATATTTGCTGACAAATTTGTTCTCAATTCTGAATGTCCCAGAGTCTCCTTGTTCAACGACTCAACGCATTCATGTACTACAATCAGAGTTCAAACTAAACCTCTTTCTGCCATCTGTAAAAATTTTCCGTTTTCTCATATCTTCAAATTATCCAAAATGATCGTCTTCCCTTATACAAATTAGTCACGTCACCCTATCCCCAACAACTTAATATGGGATCGATACCATAATTACCACAATAATTATAATGACAGAATACTTCATTTAATTTCAAACCAGTTTTCAACCGAGTACATTGCAATAATTGAATCTCTCAAATATATAATCAAAAATCATTTTGAACATTCCCGTGTTCTCGCTGATTCTCTTAGTTCCCTCCAAAAACTCGAATCCAGCCCAATTCTTCGTTTTGATGATCACTTTGTATGCCTTATTTGAGTGCCAATAGCCTGTATTCAAAGTTCTAGAAAACCATAACTCTGATTAGGATTCTTGGACATGTTGGCAAAGTGGGTAATGATTTTGCGAATTCCTTGGCAAAACAAAAAGCATCTAATCCTATTTTTACCCTCTTAAACTACATTCCCCTATCTGAAATTGTTCTATTCTCAAAGATAGATCCAGCGATGTTTAGAAAGAGTATTGACACGTTGGTAGTCAATCCAAGGTAGCCTGCTATGCCTCAATACAAAGGATTATCTCATAAAAACCGCGGTTTCAACAATTCCCCCGTTTCTTCAAAAAAAATACTCACTTAATCGAATGATGATCGAAATTCACGTGCTTGACTCTTCAGATTGTACATTCGGTGGTCAAGAAGTGACTACTTTTTTTGGATGTCCCTCTAAACAAATATCCTATTTTCTATCAAGCCTTATCTTTACCTCTCTTGTAATGATCGCCTAGAACACCCTTAAAGGGTGAAATTTGAAAAAAAAATACTTCTAAGCGTTTCATGTCATTAAAATTTTCAATAATATCACAATAGATTTTACTTTTGCTTTCATTGCATGTCTTCTTACGTCCAATTATCATACATTTTGAATTCAATTTAAGCTCATTTATATTTGGCCATCTTGTTACATTTTCCAGTCAATTATTTAAAATATTGATTAATTCTTTTTACTGTATTATCCATTTAAGATTAAGTAAATACGACGAATAGGATCGTAAAAATGACAGTGGGATGGCCGAGCCATTTGATGTTTCTTTTGGCGAGGATTTGTTTCTTTTGAATCGGATCGTCCGTTGATTCCCATACTCTTTTGACCAATACTATTCCATAAGTACAGAATATTTTATAATCCAAAAGTAAGATAGTAAGTGTGGTGTCCTCAGGGTGCGGCTGCCGTGCAGTGGGCTGCGCAGCGCCGAGGTGGAAGTGCGACTGCAGCTGAACATCACGGCCATCAACAGGATGCACGAGGATACGTGGCTTAACTTCAAGAGAAACAAGATCTGCCTCAAAGGTAATTAATAATAATATTTTAATGATTTGTATAGCGCTGTTTTTGTGAAAAATCACCTCAAGGGCGCTGTACAAATATATAATACATTTCTGCAATGATCTATGTTATTACTAACTATACATGGAGATAATAATATATACAGTACCATACAAACCTGGTAAGTCACTTGAGATTAACATTGTTTATTAGCGAAATTTAGATACGGTTCGCACGCACAGAACATAATTGGAAAATTGGATATAACTGGAATTTCCGGTATTTATTTTACTAATATATATTTATGTTCTTTAATGAGCGTGTTTAGGAAACGAAAGGCAAATTTTATGCTTAGCGGTATTACATTACAAGGCTTTAATCAGAATTCACTTTCCTAAATGTGATTTGTCCCTCGGTATAAGACAGATTTCGAATATTGTAAATACAATAAGAAAAGTGTGATTAAGCTGTATTATAGGTAATAGAAGAATGCTAATCTCAGGAATGGTATATTTAATTTAAGGGTATGACAGCTTTAAAAGATAAGTTTTTAGTTTAGACTTGAAATCTGTTGGACTTGTTATTGATCTTTGGATCTTAGGTACCGGAGGGAGTTTATACCATTCCTACTTTTTTAACCCACTGTAAACGCATTTGTAATACACGCATAGATTTTAGTCGAGTATTAATACTGTCCCGAAAAAGCTACGGTGGTAGCAAAAACTGGTCGGTAATAGGTATAATAATAAATAGATATTTTTTTAATACACTTTTTTTTGTTGATGTTGATGAAAAGTTTTACGTTATACGTTATCATTAAAATATTTAACCATGATAAGATATTCAGGTCCCAGTCGATATATTATGTACAATAAAAACATATAATTTTTTTTTAGACCACTTTGATTTTAATTACACTCTACCGGTTTCGGAAGCACCCTTCCTTCGTCAAGAGAATATTAAAACTGTTTTGGTTTTTATTGTAAATTATGACGATCCACAAAGTAAATGCTTATTACAAATAAATATATTATGTACCTAAAATTTTAATTGTTGCATATTAATATAATTTAATATTTATTTATTTATTTTTATTTATTTATTATTTATTAACGCCGATTATAGCGGCTTTTACAAAAAAATAACATTTGTTTTACATATTAATACAGAATATACATAGATAAAAAAAATATAAATATAAAATACATAAAAGAGAACAATAGAAAGAGTTATTATAAATAAAATACAACAATTGTTTATATATTTATATATATATATATATATATATAAATATATAAACAATTCATATACAATAAATCCCGGATAAATTAATACTTTAAAACTATATTTGATTATAATCAATCTGAGAAGCGCTGACATACAGTTTTAATTAAATAGTGTTTGTATGAGGTTAAGCTAGTAATGTTTATAGATTCATCCAAAACATATTTATTACCAAGTACATGTAGGCGATTCATTATGGAATTGAGTTCAGCGTTAGATCCTGTATTGTTGCAATGATAGGGTAATTTGAAACGAACTGATCGACTAGGTACATGGAAACATATTAACGAAAGAAGTTCAGGGGAGTTCAACAGGTTGGTAACGATTTTAAATAAATAAAATAGGTCAAAACAAATTCTTCTTTCTTTTAATGTATCGAGTCCCAATAATTGTAACAGAGAGGGGTAATTAATGTTTTCGACGAATATTCCCAATTTAAAATTAATATAACGTAAAAATTTATGTTGGACTCGCTCAAGGGAATTCTCATGTACACTGTAGTAAGGACTCCAAATGGTGGTGTTAAATTCTAGTTGGCTTCTAACAAGTGAAGTGTAAAGTAATTTGACAGTTTTTAAATTTTTAAAATCCTTTGAAATCCGTAAGACAAATCCTAACATTTGCATTGCTTTACTGGTTATATTATTAATGTGTTTAATGAATGTTAATTTAGTGTCAAATGTTATACCAAGGTCTCTTATTTCATCCACAGATAATAAGGTGTGATTATTGAGAAAGTAGGTGAACAAAAATGGGTTTTTTTTTCTGTGGAATCTCATAAGTTGACATTTTTTTACATTAAGAGTTAATTTGTTTTTAAGACACCAATCGTAAAAGCTATTAATATTAGATTGAAGTGTTAGACAGTCCTCGATATTGTCAATAATTCTATATATCTTCATATCATCAGCGAACATTAGAATGAGAACACGGGTGAATATGTTTGTTACGTCGTTAATGAATAAATTGCAAAGTAACGGACCAAGATGCGAACCCTGGGGTACGCCACTGGTAGCTTCGAACATGTAGGATAAGTGATCATTAATACAGACAGTTAACTGACGCCTAAGTAGGTAACTCTTAAACCAAGATAAAAGGTTTCCATTAATGCCGAGTTTCAAAAGTTTATTAATGAGGATTTTATGACAGACCTTATCAAACGCCTTACTGAAGTCGGTATATATAGAATCAACTTGTTGTTTGTTGGCAAGTGCATTGGAAATAAAATTTTCATATAATGTTAGGTTAGTCAAAGTTGATCTGCCGGAGATAAAGCCGTGTTGACAAGTTGCGATACAAGAGTTTACAAAGAAGCTGATTTTCTTAAGAATCAATTTCTCAAAAAGTTTAGGTATAGACGATTGAATACAGATAGGCCGATAATTTTCAACAAAGGATTTATCACCACTTTTAAATACAGGAGTTAGGTAGCTAAGTTTCCATATTTGTGGAAAGTGTCCTGTGGAGAGTGACTTGTTGAACAGTATATTAAGCGGAACAGATAAACTTTGGACACAATTCTTAAGTAAGATGGAAGGAATCTTATCAGGTCCCGAGCTCGTTTTGGGTTCAAGTGATTTAATACAGACTATAATGTCTTCAATATCAATGTGTATTTGCGATAAGTGTAAATTTATATCCGAATTGAAGTAAGGAATTAAGTCATCTGGAATATCAGGTTCATACACGTCCTTAAAGTAATCAGCAAACATGTTAACAATTTCATAAATTTTACTGGAGCTATTTTGTCTGTAACGTATATTACCAGAAATACCAGCATCATTGTTTTTCATTGATTTTGTGTATTTCCAAAAGTATTTTACATCATGAAGTATCGTGTTCTCAACCGAATTAATGTAATTTTTATAACATCTTTTTGTCATTTTTTTGCAATCTCTTCTAATATTGTTGAATGCCGTATAGTTGGGAATTGTTCTGTGTTCTTTATATTTTTTATGTGTTTCTTTTTTAATAACAATTAACTGAATTAATTCTTTGCTGAACCATATCGGATACTTTCGTACTTTATGATGAATTAGAGGAATTGTGTCGGAAATGATACTATTCAGTTGAGAGTAAAATAGTTCTACGCTATAGTTGAGATCACCTTCCTTGAGAACAGACCAATTTACTTTGTTAAGTGCATGATTAATGTCCTGGTAATTAGCATTAATGAAATTACGACTACAATTTTTAATTAGAGGGTCACACTCTATTGTAATAGGTACTAGTATTGTAAGTGGAGGGTGGTGACTATCAATTGGGTCAAAGGATTCGGCTGACTCATAGACTTTTATACCCTCATCAGTAGAAAAAATTAAATCAAGTGTCCGATTACTACAATTCAGCACATTGTTACATTGAAATAGACCTAAATAGTTCGACATGTCTAAGATTTCTCTCTCGCACGCCGTTAATGGTAAGTAATCCAAATCATTAAATTTACAATTAGGTAGGTTATAATAACCGCAAATTATAATATTGTGATTAGGGTGGTTAGATTTGAGTAGCTCGACATCTTCACAGTGATTTTTATACATTATTATATTAGAATTTGGTGGAATATATACACATCCGATGATAGTTTTTTTGGATTTATCGTTTAACATTACAAAAATTTGCTCAACATCATTGTTTTTGTTTTTTAATAATTTCGATGAAATTTTTTTATTTACTGCTATCAGGACGCCTCCTCCTCTTGATTTGGAGCTGGTGTTCCGATTTCGGTCAACTCGGTAGATACTGTGGTTAGGTAGACCGAGCTCCGCTGAGTATATCGATGGTTCCAGCCAGGTCTCAGAGAGTAAGATGATGTCCTGTGTGATGGTGGGTGCATTAGTTCTAAAGTCACTGAGTTTAGTCCGAAGTCCCCTGACGTTCTGGTAGAAGATGTAACGTGGCGCGGTTATAAGTTTTTTGGTATATTTATTATAATTTTGGGTCTATTGTTGATATATTTGATAATTAAATTATTTTCTCCCTTGCTTTTTCGATCTTCCAGCTCCTTCCACAAGTTTTGTACTTCTTGCCGTTGAAGCATTGTTAAGTCGTTCTTGGTCTTGATAATTACATTTCCATACGGTATTCCTTTTTTCTGTAGAACAGTTCTGGCTTGATATTTATCGGACAGTTCGACCTTGATGGGGCGTGTTTTATTAGTGTCCTTCTTACCCAATCGATACACTTTAATTAGCGAGGTATCTACATTATCAACATTGTTAAGAATATTCTTGACATTATTCAGATCTTCACTCATTGTTGCAGTTTGAGAATTACCCGAGCTTTCAGGAACATTGAACATTATTACATTTTTAGATCGCGATTTTCTCTCGTCCATTTCATTCAAAGTTTCGCAAATTCCTGTTAGTTGTTCCGTTTCGATGTTGGTAGTTGATAAATTTTTGGAATGATTAGGTGAAATGTTCCTGTAGGCATTCAATTCACCTTCAAGAAAACCAACTTTTGTGGAAACCAAACTAATATTGCCTAGTAGCACTGAGAGTTGAGGCGTTAATTTACCCATTTGTTCTTTAGTAAATTTATGTTATGGTTGGTATATTTTTAAATAGCCATTTCTTTAATGTATTAAGATCGATTTGATATTGTTCTAATATTTTTTTCTTAAACTGAAATACTGCATTGACATCTGGGCATTAGTAAACTTTGTCAATTAGTTTTAATTGACAAACATACATTTGGAATAAGAGTAGCTCAGTATAGATCCTTGAGGAACTCCATAGTTTACGCTCTTCAGTTTTTTTTATCTCCCATTAACAGTTTTATTAGACTAACCATATTTTAGTTCAGATCAGTCAGTATTCCAATAAAATTTGTTAATAATAAATAAATATTATCAGAACATACAAAAATAAGTGATTCATTGTTCAAGCGAATGATTTCTTTGTTGTTTTTGTTCATATTAGAATATTTACTGTGACGAAATTGCCTCCATTAATATATGGATTGGGGTGGTCGACGCCTACTCTCCCCAAACCACCTCTCCCATCCCTTCCGCGCAGCGCCGGGGGCACTGCTACCAATCAGACTGTTTAATCTAAGTAATTACCCTCTTTCCAATGAGCAATAGAATATACAGGATATGTCACATAAGCATCAGCAATACCACTGAATCTCATGTTTTACATAATCACTGCACTTGCTGTGTCCTGTATAAGCTTAGTCCTGTCAATGAATTGTTGGAAAGGAGGGCTACCTTGCAAAAAGATATGTAATTCTGTTTTTTTGGTTTGATGTATATAATAAGATTGTACTTAAAAAGTTTCTGACAAATCGCGCTTGTGCCCGCATCGGTACGACCAGATTTGTGTCAATATTGTAGGTTTTCTTTAAATAACTCTTAATACAAAAAAGTCGTATTTTTTTTGTAGATCGCTAATTTTTCTACAGTATAACTCTTTATAATTTTTTGAATACCTAATACTTACCGACAAACAGAGCACCAAAGAACAAAAAATTCCAAGAATTACGGATAATTACCAGAAAAAAATGTTTTTGTCAAGTTCATTTGATCTAGATATTCTAGATATTAAAATATAAAGATATATTAAATCACCACACTAGGCGGCTGCCTGTTTCACGGTGACCAATGGAACATAGTTCTTTTGTATGAAGTCTATTGTAAACATATGAATTAAATATGTTGAAAATTGGACTTGAAAGAAAGAAACTATTAGATTACATACATATAGGTACATTCGTACATACATATATACATGTTCACACACACACACATTTATACCGCTACCTGAGCTGAGAAACAAGATCCTATCACTATCACATTCACTCATCAGAAAGTCCCCAAATGTTTTATAATTGAATTTTTTCGGAGCAATAAAATTAAACTGCGACTGGGCTATTGAGATTTTTTTTATTTCAATAATGTATCTGGATTTTTTAATTTTTTTTTTATTTATTTGTTAAGACATACACAGTACAATTAGATACAATTAGATATTTTTAGTTATTACATAGTTGTAGTACCTATTACGTATGTCCATAACATATCATTACGTAATTTCGCCTGAGATTGTTATAAAAGGAAGGAAGTGTGTGGATAATAATAAAAATAATAAATAATAAATGAATTGAAAACAAGAATTATAATAAACTAAGAATTGTAATTGACTGTTAATAAATAGGAGTTTTGAAAAATGATGTGAAAATATTTTGTTATGCTAAGAAATTTAATAAGTTAGTTTTGTATGTTAGAAAGGAATCATGAAAGATGTCTAAATGTAGTAATTTTTCGTAATGGGTGTATGTTGTGATTGCGCGAGTAATAACTGAATTGTTTGCTGCATTGGTATTGTTGGCTTCAATAGAAATAGTGTAGGTAGTGTGCCAGGTACGCCTCGTTGGAACATTTAAACCAATGACGGATAGCAATTCGGGACTATCTATTTTATTATTTAGCAGATTATGTAGAAACAGCAGGTCTGACAATGTGCGTCTTTTTTGTAAAGTTAACATATTATTTGTAGTATTGTTGTATTTCTTGAGTAAATGTTTCGAAAATTTATTCTGTATACTTTCTACTAAATCTATGTATACCTTATATTGAGGATTCCATATTGTGGAAGCATACTCCAGTGGACTTCTGACCAATGAACAAAACAACATTTTCAGAGTCTTAGCACTTTTGAAAACTTTGCATATTCTTAATAACATTGAACACATTAATTTTGAAATAATGTGTTCAGTGTGCTTGTCAAAAATTAATTTGCTATCTAAGTAAACACCTAGATCTTTACACGTAGACATAGGTTGTAAAGGTTTGTTATTCAAGTTGTATGGATAGATGATTTTGTTTTTATTTCTGGTAAATGTAATCGAGTGACACTTAGATATGTTTAAGGACTATAAATTTGATTCACAATATATGCACAAATTATCAAGATCGCTTTGCAATTCCATATAATCGGATAAACACTGTATAGCTTTATAAATTTTCATGTCATCCGCGTATAAAACAAAGTAACTATTTTTAAAGCCAACGTAAATGTCATTTATATAAATATTAAATAAGAGTAGTCCAAGATGCGACCCCTGGGGCACACCTGAGAAGATTTCCGCTAAGCAAGATGCAAAAGCATTGACTACCGTGATTTGGTGCCGATTATTGACGTATGATTCGATCCATCTATAGAGGTCACCGTGAATTCCTAGACCTAATAACTTTTGTAAAAGAATATAATGATTAACACGGTCAAACGCTTTAGAATAATCCGTATAAATGGCATCTACCTGACATTGCATATCCATTTGAGAGTGAAGAAAATTTGTAAAAAATGCAAGATTTGAAGTTGTGGAGCGATTTTTCATGAAGCCGTGTTGATTATGAGTGAGGGTGAGATAGTAGAATATAATTGATCGTAAACAATTTTTTCCAATACTTTACTTAGTATTAGTAATTTGGATATAGGTCGATAGTTCGAGACATCATTTTTACTGCCATTTTTATATATTGGAGTAATCAAGGCTGTTTTCCACTTGTCGGGAAATGTTCCTTCAGATAGCGATAGTTTGAAAATAACAAAAATGGGGGGTGTCAATAGTTTAATACAATAATTTATGAAGATCCCTGGAAGTTGATCATCCCCTGGCCCCTTTTTGATATCAATGGACTTAAGGTATTTGAATGTGATGTCTTCATTGATCTCGATTGAGTTGATTATGCTATTTGAATTAGAGCAAAGACTGGCATTGTTTGTATGTGCAGGTTGAGCATTCGAAAATACAGATCCAAAATACTCAGAAAATAAGTTGGCTACTCCTCTACTGTCATTAGCAGTTTTCAGATCAGGGATGAAAGAGATTTTCTTTGAGAATTGACGTAGGACCATATTTTTTTAACATTATGCTGTATACTGGATTCTATTGTAGTAATGTAGGTTTTGTAAGCTGCTGAAGCGACTGTTTTTTGCCTTTTGCGAAGCAATGAAAATGAGAGATAATCAAGGGGGTTCCGATAGCGCTTCCATTTTCTAAAGAATTTAAATTTTTCGTTTGTTATTTTTATTAAGGCTTCCGTGTACCATAGTGGATATTTTTCAGATTTCACAACTTTCTTAGGAATAAACGTTTCGATAATCTGTTCAATTATAACATAAAATGAATTTAACGCTGTATTTACATCCGGTGCATTTATAACGGTTGACCAGTCGGTTTCTTTCAGTCTCTCATTGATCTCTGCATAATCTGCTTTATGGAATAATTTTATTGTTCGAGGAGTTTAGAGGGTTGCAATAGTGGATGGAAATTCTAGTTCTACAATCAATGATTTATGATGAGCATCTTCTTTAACTAATGGGTGGTCGGCAAGCGACACATTAACTGAAGTGTTACAGAAGACGAGGTCCAAAATTCGACCGTATTTGTTAGGTAAATGGTTAAATTGGGTTAAATTTGCAAAAAATAAGCAGTTCAGTAACGCGAGTGCACATTGATCTCTATTACTTGGCATTTGTTGATTATTCCATTCGATATTGGGCATGTTATAGTCGCCAATGATTAAAAACTTGTCATTCGGAAAACGGATTGTTAAGTCAGAAATAGTATTGGTATGACTAGTAAATAATGCTAATCTTTCTGATGATGTTAATTTTGGACCGACGCTAGGTAAATACACACAGCACATATGAATATTATAACAATGACGATTCGATTTTGATGTATTGACAGTTATCCAGATATCCTCAGCGTCTGATTTCCAAGAGCGAGAGGTAACAAATTTTAAAATTTTAATTCCTATGAGTACGCCTCCGCCAGTTGATTTACTAGTGCGGTGTATATCCCTATCATTTCAGTAAACAGAATAGCGATTATCGAATAATTTCTCATCTCGGATACTACTCAACCAACCAACTTTCGGTAATGAAGATCATGTCAGAATTATTGAGCAGTATATTTTGATGAAATTCCAGTGTTTTCGAGCGCAAACCTCTTGAATTTTGATAAAAAATTATTAATTTATTTATTTATTTATTTTATTTTAAATGCACATTTACAGTTATACATAACCAATAATAAACATACATTTTATTTTAATTTATTAAGTAATAATAGCGTTTTTGAACTGGTGAATATTAAGTTGGAAAATATCTATATCAGGGGACAGGTAATTTAGTAACATAATCATTTTTCCGAGCGGCATTACTAATGGTAAGTTGGTTCTGCATTTTGGAACGACAAAGGTTCTGTGCCTGCGCGCTCTTGTATAATTGTCGGGGACATAAAACTCAAATTTTTCTATAATATCGGGAATACAGACGTTACCATTTAGAAGTTTATATGCTGTTATCAGCAAAGCAGTTTTCCTTCTATCGGTGAGGCTATTAATACCCAGCATGCCGGACAAAAAGGCTGATGGATATAACCAGGGATAATATCCGAAGTCTCTAAGATATAAATATCTCAGAAACTTCTTTTGTACTTTCTCTATCATTTGAGAGTAAGTTAAATCCATTGGTCCCCATATTACAGAACCACTTTCCAAAATGCTACGTACTAAACTATAGTATAGCACACGAATCGCGGCCGAGCTGCAAAAATGTCTGGAGTTGCTTAGCACAAATCCTAGCATTCTTAAAGCTTTGTTGCATATCGTTTCTATGTGGACGTGAAATGTTAAGTGCGTATCAAATGCGATTCCCAAATCTCTTCAAATAACAATGTGCTGAAGAGATGAATAAGACATTTTGTAGTTATAGTAAATCGTTTTGTTTGCCTTGGTGTAGCACATAATGGAGCATTTCTTAATATTAAACCCTAATTTATTGGTATGACTCCATTCGACGATAGAATGATATTGATATTAATGAATCATGCATTGTGAATTTTCGGTAATTACATTATTATGTTCGGTTTCTGTAGAATATATTTGAAGAATATTATATTCTAGAGTTATGTTATTAGTCATGAGTCCACTGGGCTTAACAAATTACAACATACTATTATTATGAATGAAAGTGAGTGAGTATATTATAGAATGTAGTAGTGAGCAGTTAGTGTAATTATTAGCATGTGGAGTTAACGTAAAAAGGGTGATATTGAAAAAATTATGAAAAAAAATACGAAAAAAATAGTAGTTGTTAGAGGATAGGTGGTTTAACATTGCAATGGTAGTTAGATAAGGTTTTTTAACTGTAATTCGTGAGACGTGTATGGGTGGTGATGTTTCGTTTTTCCGTAGGTAGATTATTGCACTTTTTATCCATAAAAACTGATAGTTGTGTTCGTTTTTAAAGGCTAGCGCACCTCAATATAGATTTATTCTTCCGCGTGAGATGGTCGTTGACGAAGATCCTCTGGTCAGCTCCAACCATCCCGATGGCCTTGGTAGTGATTCCTTTTCTTTTTTTGATGGCTGCGACAAATTCGTCCTTCTTCTTGCGCTAGGTGAATTTGGCGATTATGTTACCCGGACGTCCATCTGTCGTATTTTTATTTTTATTTTTTTTTTATTAATAATTTTCTTTTGTTACATGCATAAAAATATAATTACAAAAATCAAGTATTACAAAAACAAGTATAACATTATTAAAATTATTATAGTATTACAAAAAGCATTTCATTCACAGGTAAAGAAGGTACTATAAAAAATAAAAAAGGTAGCTTTAAGATAAGAAAAATAAAATGATACAATTAAATAAAAAATATAATAGAATAGTATGCATATATACCAACAAAAAAAATCCCACATAGGCATCGCCAGTTCGTGGTATACTTATTTTGTTTAGTGCAGTTTATAAAACAAATAATTCCGTTTATACAAAATTATAATTAAGAAAAAAAGGTTAAAAAATAGAAAAATTAAGGATTTGTAAATTTACAAAAGGTAGGATGTTATAGCAGGTAAGTATTTGTGTCAATGGTAGTGATCCAAGTCTTTATTACATTTTTGTATATGTTGTAAGACGATATATTTTTAGATCTAACTTCTATAGTCTGATAGAGTGCATTGTAGATTTTTGGGGCAATGAAAAAAAGCATGTCTCTGCGCAAGCCTAGTTTTGCATAGTGGAACCTCATATGCATTATTTACTCTACTGCTAGAACGATTTTCATTTTTTGTAAAATGTACATTTCGTGAAAATATATATTTCAGATATTGCATAAAGTAAATTTTTCTTATATCTAAGAGTTTAGCTTCTTGAAATAATTGCAAGGAGGGGTAGGTAACATCTTTTTGCAACATTATTTTTAGTATTCATTTTTGAGCTATTTCTAGCGGCTGAATGTGGTTATTATAGATACCCCCCCATCCAATTATTCCATAAGATATTTATGATTTTACCAATGCATGATAAACCAGTTTCATTCTTTTGATATCAACTATGTTATTTAATCTTTTAAAAATGTAAGTTTAATACCTTAGTTTATTTACAAGCTTTTCTACGTGATTTGTCCATTTTAGTTGGCTGTCTATAGTCATTCCTAGCTATTTAACTGTGCTCCCCGAGTTCATTTCTACACAGTTAGAACACGAAACAGGGTTGCAAGTATTGTTATGAAACCTTATATTTAGGTGAGTTAAGGGTGCCGTCCTTTTGGTATTAAAAAATGGAATATAAATAGTTTTTTCACAGTTCAGGGTTAAAAGGTTTTGGTTTAGCCATTCTTTGACAGTGGATGTGCACTTATTTGCATTTTCAGAGACTTCTTTCCAAGATTTACCATCAACTGTGATTGCAGTATCATCAGCATACGAGAATAGTTTTCCCGGAATACTGATATTACACAGATCATTGATATAGATTAGGAACAATAACGGACCGATAACTGTTCCTCGTGGAACCCCATGTCTCACAGATTCTGGTTTACTAATAATATCACCAATTTTTGTAAATTGTCTGCGATCAAGTAAATAATTTGTTAAAAGTGACAGACAATTATTTTTAATTCCTATATTATTGAGTTTTCTAATCAGTTTATTATGATTGACTGTATCGAACGCTTTTTTCAGGTCTAAAAAGATTGTTAAACTTTTCATATTTAAGTCAAGATTGGTGTATATATTTTTTGTTAGATTAAATAAAGCATCATCTGTACTAAGACCTGTTCTGAAACCATATTGATTTGTAGACAAAAGTGCATTTGATTCTAAAAACTCTAGTACTTGTATTTTAATAATTTTTTCTAATATCTTTGCTAGTTGGGATATTAGCAATATTGGTCTGTAATTGTCTAGTTTAGAGATTGATCCAGATTTATGTATTGGTACAATATTGGAGAGTTTAAATGCGTCTGGGAAAACATTTTTTTCAAAGCAGGAATTAAAAATGTGTTGCAAGGGCTTCGAAATGTATTGTTTAGTAGACTTGATAGCGATGGCGCTCAATTCATCTGGACCATTGGCTGTATTTGTGTTAAGATTGTCAATGTGTTTTATTACATCAGATTCGGTAACACGTTTAAATTGAGATAATTTAGGACAATTTTCAGAGTGTTCGTCCATTTGAGTGGGTTGATGTATATGGTTTTGAAATGCGGGGTTGTTATTTATTATATCTGAGGCAACATTTGTAAAAAAATCATTGAATTTATTTGCAATATTTCTTATATCCGTTATGACTATTTTATCATCTGTAACAATTTTTTCAGGGAATGTTTTTACTTTATTTTTTCTATTTGTTATTTCATTTATGACTTGCCAGGTTTTTTTAGAATCATTATCAGCTTTTTGTAATTGTTTAATATAGTACTCATGTTTACATTTTTTTATAAGAATATTGTAAAAATTTCTATAAGTGATGTATTGCTGTCGTAAATTTCCATTAGGTGGAATATTTTTTGCCATACAATAGTTCTCATGATTTTTGTAAATTTTGTACAATTTATTCCTGTGTTGGCTTGCAATTATCAATCCACGCGTGATCCATGGTTTTATTTTTTTATGTTTTCTTCTAGGTGTTGATGTTGGTTCAAGACTATTCTTGATATTATCATTTAATATTGAATAGAAGGTGTTTAGTGATTGATTTGGGTCATTATTGGATAAAACTATGTTCAAATTTTCTTTTTTTAGAAAACTGTTTAGGGTTTGATAGTTAATTTTATTTTTTCCCACTCGTTGTTCTTTAGTTGGATGGTGATACTTTAAGGTACTATGGCCGTAAAAAGTTGGGAAATGATCGGTTATATCAATTTTTAGGACAGCTGATCTAGGTATAAAATTTTTATTAGTTTTGAGAAATATATGATCAAGACAAAAACCGTATCTTGTAGGGCTATTTATATAAGATAGATATCCTTCGCTATATATAACATTAAGATATTCATTTGCAATTGGGCTTAGGATAGAATGTTCTATGTTAATATTTATATCCCCTACTATAAACGAGAAATCTGATTGGTTGCAGTTATTTTCGTTTATGTAATATTTTAATTCTGTGATAAAAGATTTAGAATCTAAGGAAGGGGAGCGATAAACAGCAATTATAGAGTATTTTTTATTGCTTAGCGTGAATGATAAATGTATGGCATTTGAAAACTTAAATTTAGGGATATTTACTATTACATCAGTTATTTTATGTGCACTATAGAATATCGTTAGACCGTCATGCGTAGTATGTTTAGAGGGAAGTGAGTAAGTGATATAATCAGGAATGGAGTAAGGGATAAATTCACGCATTTGCGTTTCCGTAAGTATAATCACATTTGGTTGAAATCCTAGAGAATTGAGAAAGATACAAAATTCATCGAAATGTTTATAAATACTGCGGATATTTAAATTTATTATGTTGAAGTCAGTAATTCCTTCACTTATGTAGTTTTTTAGTTCTGTAGTATCTTCACATACCTTTTTGTCTATTAACGTATAATTGTCAGTGGGATCCATTTTCACAAGGTATACTACAATATGGTCTTATCGGATGGGAAAGCTCATGCGATTCCACTACAAAACCAGTCCTCATAACACAAAAGGCAATTCTCAAAAGTATACTTAGGATCCCCATCAGAACTCCTACCGACTATGTTTTTAAAACCCTGAATGTAATGACACCAAAACAATTATACGCAAAAGATATACTAATTTACGCATTCAAAAACCAAGACAACTTTACACAGACAAACTCAGACAGACTCACAAGATCCACATTACAACACATGTTACACCAACCTACAACTAAAACAACTTTTGGACAAAGAAAAATGCAGTATTATTCTATAAAATTATTTAATGTCCTCCCTTTTGAAATAAAAAACATTAAAAAATAACTGACTTCAAAAGAAACATTAAGAAATGGATTATGGATAAGGGAAGGAAGAATATAGATATAATTTTGCAACCCAACAAAGACTAAAGCTCGTATTATGTTTTATTTTTTCACTAAATATTGTTTTTTAATTTTCTATGTAGTATTTTAACATATGTACTTATACTATTTCAAACATATAACCATGTAAAATGTGACCTTAGAACGGGGTACCCCAGTAAGGACACATTATCTTATATAAAAAATTGTTAAATAAAAAAAAAAAATAAAAAAAAAAATTCTTCCTTCTTGTCCAGTATATGCTTATTGCAGTGGTATGTCGTTTGCATCTTTTATACGTATTATAGGGGAGTCGTCGCTCTTTCTAAGTAAGATTTGTCCGTCCTTCGTCCATACATATTTGTATCCAAATGCTTTTGTCGATTTGGTTAGCCATAGGAGCTGTTTATTTGCTGGCGTTAGTTTTTCATTGATGTAGATTTTCTGTGTTGACTCCGAGTACTTCATTTCTTGAGGGGAAAGAATTCCTTTTTTTTGTTTAATTACCTTATCCTTTGTTTCTTTTGAATTGAATTGAATAGAAATAGTCTTCTTGGCCCTATTGTTGTAGTAGCTTACCAAGGAATTGTTTTTTAATATGTCGCTGCAGTCTAGGGCCGACATCAGTAGTTCGATGGGTTTTCGTACATTATCATTTTTCTCCACTTCAATTCCTTGTATTTCGATAGAATTTTCAAGCGCGCTCTGTTGGATATGGTTTACAGTTAATTTTAGATTTTTAACCTCTTTTTGCAATTCCTCAATTTTCGCTTCATTTTTTTTTTTGGTGATCATTTGTTTTTTTTATTTCCTTCTCAAAATCATCAATTTTGCTTGAGCAGAATTCTACGCTTTTAACTAAGTCTTGTATTTCATTTTTTATTTCCAAAAATAGTTTATTTATGTCTTTTTTTATAAAATTTCTAAGTTGAAGGTCGATCCTATCGCTCATTGTTTGTAATAATTGTTCTTTGAAGCATTCAAATTTTTGATCCATATCACTTTTTGGGGGCATTTTTTAGAGATGGTTTTGTATTTGAGTTTAGTTATTTTAAATAGACAGATATTTCTTGTATGCGAGGTTTCTTGATTTTATTGGAATAATAAAAATATATATTGTTCGAAAAACGAACAGGGGTTGGAATAGCCGACTCAAGGGCTATTCCACACAGATAACAAATCAATTAATTATACGGTTTTTGACAGGCGAATGCGGAAACACAATGCGTAACGTTACTTCACAAGCAACTTACCGGTGAAATGATGGTGAAATCTGCATCAGCCTCATCTGTCAGCACTGGAACTGAACTGTCGTTCGTTATCACTCGTTATTTTAGATTAAATTGCGATAATAAATACGTATTATGATTATTCCGATAACACAACCGGGGATCGATAATTGACAGGTCGAACCGTTTTTGTGCAACTGGCTGGGCTCCCGGCTTTCCGTCGTTTTAGCTGACTTGTGCGAACTTAAACTAAACAGTTCAAATCCTGACGATACGATTGGTTAGTACACGGCCTGTCAAAAGCAATTGGCGTTACGGAACATTCCGCCCACCAAAATACAACAACGTGTATTTTAAATAAAATTTAGAAACAAAACGGGCAATGCTGTGGAACGTTGCGTGAACGAAGAAACAGTGAAAAGAGAGAAGAAAAAGAAAAAAAATATATATTAATAATAATAATGAAAATGATAAGAAAGAATGCGCCGCGGAAGCGAAAATGATTAGTCACATTGACTAGGCAATGGACACAATTTGGGTAATGGTCTCGTGAGAAGAGAACCATTCGATGTACGAACCGTAGCGATACGAACAACGCCGTCGGGGCCTGGATGACAATGTTCTCGATGTAGAGCGTCTATCACAAGAGAAGTAAGCTTAGATTCGCGAGGAAATAGGGCAGGATGTTTATACTCGAATTCGAGCCCAGATTGAGATAACCTGCCACCCACCCTGAGCACACCGTGGTCGTCAATGAAGGGATTAAGCTTCCGCATTTGTTTCGACATAAGGTTGCCCTCTTTCAAGCGTGTGATATCATTATTAAAATGTACATGATGAGTGCGTTTAACTACTGTCAAAAGTGAAGTGTGAATTTCGGCACGGTTTAATGGAAGATACAAACGACGAGATTCTTTATTCTGTAGGTTGTATATGAATCTAAGACAGTAACCGAGAATGCGTTGGATCTTCCGAATCGAAGAAAATTTAACTAATAATAGGTCCACCAGATTTTCGTCCTGTTGGACAAATAAAGATCGAACTCGTTCCTCAGAGTGAAGTTCAATTTCGTCGAAATTGCCATCGAACAACGGCCAAGAATCGGATGACTGGATCAGCCACGAAGGCCCCGCCCACCATAACGTGTTATCGATCAGATCGGCTGGAGATTGACCACGAGAAGCGACATCCGCTGGATTATCTCCAGATGACACGTGATGCCAGGAAGTCCCTTCGAGGGCATCTTGAATGTGACTGACACGGTTAGCCACGAAAGTCTTCCAGCGACACGAAAGAGAACGTAACCAGGCGAGCACGATGGTTGAATCCGACCACGCAAAGGTATTGGAGATCTGAAGCAATGGTACGTATAAATCTTTGACGAATTTTAATAGATCTGCTAGAAGAACTGCCGCACACAGTTCAAGGCGAGGCAATGAAATCTTTTTTGTGGGGGTGACTCGAGACTTGGCGCAAACCAAATATATTTGGACTTTATCGTTAACATCCATGATTTGCAAGTAAACTACCGCGCCATATCCAAGTTCCGAACTATCTGAGAAGCCATGAAGTTGACACGACTCCATGTGAGGGAATGACACCCATCGAGGGATTTTGAACGACTTCAAGAGCGGTAATTGTTTAGTATAACGATCCCATTGACGAACAATTTTAACAGGGGGGGTGTCATCCCACCCAACCTTTAGAACCCACAACTTTGGTACTAGGGATTTGGCGAAAAACGTCAAAGGGCATAGAAAAACGAGAGGGTCAAAAACCCGAGCGACTTCACTGAGGATAGTGCGTTTAGTGCACTCGCGATCGAGGCATAGGACTTCGAATGAAAATGTATCATGTCGTGGCTCCCACTTTAATCCCAATACCTTGAGAATGTGAGAGTTATCAACATCCATGGACACCAAGTCATTGAGGCAGTATTCCGGAGGCAGATCGGCGAGTAATTCTGGTTTGTTACTAGCCCACTTCCGCAATTCGAATTGACCTCGTTTAAACAGCTCGATAACTTCGGTTTTCGTTTGTTGAGCTTGTTCTAAGCTGTTACAACCGGTAACGATGTCATCTATGTAAATATCCGAAGTTAGCACACGACGCGCTAGCGGTAAATCATAACCTTCATCTTTGGTCAACTGTTTGACAGTACGACAGGCCAAAAATGGGGCGGAGGAGACACCATAGGTTACAGTGTTTAGTTGGTACTCGTGGAAGGGTTCCGACGAATGAAAACGCCAAAATATTCTTTGGAAAGCGCGATCTGGTTCTAGAACCAATATTTGGCGATACATTTGTCGTACATCAGCAGTAAACACTACCGATGGTATACGGAATTTTAGCAAAAGCTCCAGCAGGTTCTTTTGAAGCTTTTGACCGATAAGCAAGGTATCATTTAACAAGGATCCGTTAACATCCGTCGCTGAGGCGTCGAAAACGACTCTTAAGTAAATGCTAGTGCAGCCTGGACGAAGAATGCAATGATGAGGTATGTGATACTTTCCCTTGTGCAAATCTTTTCCAGGAACACGAGTCATGTGACCACTGTGTAAATAATCAGTCATGAAAGCAGAATATTGTTCACGTAAGGTTGGATTTGCTATGAGTTTGCGCTCGAGTGAATGGAATCTACGTAAAGCGATCTCACGCGACCCTGGAAAAGAGATATCCCTTCCACTTTCTCGGAAAGGCAAGGATACGATGTATCTTCCCGAAGATCCGTCCCGTGAGTGGTCAGTGCAGTACATTTGTTCACAAAGTTGTTCCTCATGAGTGAGGTGGTGTGAAGACTGGGGAATGGTGTCTAACTCCCACAGTCGCTGGACCTCTTCGTGGAGCCGGTCCTCGTTAGTAACGATGAAAGATTTCGTTTCGTGAGCAGTGTCCAAACCAATTGAACCTAGAAGAAGCCAACCAAATGCAGAATTGAAAGCTAGCTGATGGCTGACGTGGACCACCATTCACATTACCAGGTCTCAGAAGACAAGAGAAAACCTCAGCACCCAGAAGAAGATCAATCGGTCCCGGTTTGTGACAGTCAGGATCGGCAAGAGGCAAGTCTCTCAACTGATGCCACGATGACTTATCTAGACGAACAGTTGGCATGTTGCCACAGATACTTGGCAGCGTAAGTGCCTTGATGTTGAAGAGAACCCGTCCCTTAACACCGATCTCTAATTGAATGACTCCTGACGTGGTTGCGGAAGATTGGCCTAAGCCGCTAACTCTCTGAGAACTGGCTTGACGAGGGATGCCTACGAGCTCCGCAGCACGATCGGTGATGAAGTGAGCTTGACTGCCCGAATCGATCAATGCGCGAAAGGTTTGGAAACGGCCGGATGAATCGCGAATGCCAACATTGGCGGTTGACAATAGTACTATGGACTTGTCTCCTAAGTTGGTGAGGACCTGAATTTTAGAGTCGGAAGAAGGCTCCTGGTCCGTAGACGCCGTGGAGTGTTGATACTGATCTTCCAAAGAAGCGTTTTCGTCTCGATGGAGCAAAGTATGATGTTTTTGCTGACATTTTTGACATGTAAACAAAGATTTACAATCTTTAAGATAATGAGAAGAATGAAGACAATTGAAACACCAACGGTGTGATTGAACAAACTGTAGGCGATCCTGAACTGACTTGAGTGCAAATACCTTGCACTTGGAAATGGAGTGGTCTTCCCCGCAACAGGAGCATTTCAGATAAGTGGTGGAGTTCGAGGACCTATTTGTTTTAGGCTGTCCTTTCTTAAGATCGCAAAGAAGCGCTGAAGTGCGTTTTTTGGCAGCCTGATTAAAGTTCCGTGCAAGAGGTTTGTCAATAGTACTGCTATCGCGAGTCGAAAAATGTAAGTCTCGTACAAGAGCTTCGCATTTGTTATAAAGAAACTCTTTGAGTTTCAAATATGAAGGCAGGTCGGTAGGAGACTGCAGTTGTTCGAATGCGCATCTTGTAGGTGAATCTAATTTCGACAGAATTAAATAACAAAGCACGAAGTCCCAATTATCTATTGGGAGATCCAATTCTTTTAAAATTGTTAAATCCTCATTAAATACATCGAACACGCGACGAAATTCAAAAGGATCGTTAGGCGGAAAATTTAAATTTAGCATTTCCCGCCAACACGTAAAGGCGAGTTCACGCGCGTTACGATAGCGCGCGATTAATCTTTGATATGCTTCAACGTAGTGAGCTCCTTGTACTGGAAATGTCCGAATTAACCCTAAAGCTTCTCCAGATAAACATGAGAACAAATACTGCATGCGTTCGATGTTGGATAAAGATTTGTTTTCATGAATCAGAGCGTTAAACATGTCGTAAAATTCGGGCCATTGCTTGACATTTCCAGAAAATATTGGAATGTTTATTTTTGGTAATTTAACGTTTGTGCACGCATTCGCGGTCTTACAATCGAGAGGCTGACTGGTTAACTCCTGGTAAATTTCGACAATTTGATAATACATCTCGTCAAAGGTTTCACGAATTTTATCCTCATCAATTTCGTTTGTGTCATCTAAAGCTAATATTTCCGCGTGAGACGTTTCAAATTCAAGAACTATCTTTTCCAGAGTAGTATAATGCGCTAACAATAAGTTGCACTTAGTTGCATCGTGCAAAGCGCTTTTTGCTATTTCATGTGTCTTGACTAACCTATTATTCGCTAATGTCCGTTTCCGGCGCAATGTTTGAATGGCTGGGGCCATGTTGAATAAACGCGATTGGAAACGTACCTAAAAACGAAACGAAATAAATGATAATAATTTAATCTATTATAATTATATACGCGGTAGGTCGTAAATACTATGAAATCGTAAATACTATGGTCGTAAATAAACGAAATAAATGATAATAATTTAATCTATTATAATTATATGCGCGGTAGGTCGTAAATACTCAAGAGCTAGGTACCTACCTAATTACTGTTCGAATTGATTATTATTCAAAATTTAAGAAACATTCCACAGCATATATCCGTTTTGGCATAGATAGATTATAATCTTAAAGTTCCCTAGTTTCGGCACCAAAAATGTTCGAAAAACGAACAGGGGTTGGAATAGCCGACTCAAGGGCTATTCCACACAGATAACAAATCAATTAATTATACGGTTTTTGACAGGCGAATGCGGAAACACAATGCGTAACGTTACTTCACAAGCAACTTACCGGTGAAATGATGGTGAAATCTGCATCAGCCTCATCTGTCAGCACTGGAACTGAACTGTCGTTCGTTATCACTCGTTATTTTAGATTAAATTGCGATAATAAATACGTATTATGATTATTCCGATAACACAACCGGGGATCGATAATTGACAGGTCGAACCGTTTTTGTGCAACTGGCTGGGCTCCCGGCTTTCCGTCGTTTTAGCTGACTTGTGCGAACTTAAACTAAACAGTTCAAATCCTGACGATACGATTGGTTAGTACACGGCCTGTCAAAAGCAATTGGCGTTACGGAACAATATATGTTTAGCAATTTGTTTGAAACAATTTATGTATTTAGTTCCATCTGTTGACGAATAGCGAAACGCATTAATTTATTTTATTTTTTGTTTAATTCCTGCACGTTTTTCTGCCCTCTATAGTCAAGTAGCGATAACTGTACAATGTGTAGTTGTGGCGTTCAAATTTATTTATTTTCGTTTAAAATTTGTTAATTTTGTTCAAATTTAAAGTACTTTTCACTTCTGTATACCGCACCACTGCGCAACTGTAACTTATTACGCTTAGTAGACTTTTTTATGCTTTATTTCACTGTTTTAATGTATGTAGACAGTTCGGCATAGGCAATACAAAAATTAAATTTACTGAAATTTCGTTGCTTCAACTTGTCATTTGACAACTTCTTCAACTCTGCAGCTACTTTATGCTGATTAAATAAACTTTTTATAATGATTAAATAAACTTTTTTCACTCAATTTCGCGATTTTAATACGGAGCAAAACACTACTCGATAACTGTCATTGACAAACCATAGATGATTGATTGATTATTCAATGTCGCTTTGATGAAGAGGGCATCCAATGACTGTTGCGATATTCGACATCATGGTAGGTAGATTCTCGTTGGTGGTCTCAGGCATTCCATGTATTTCTATATTGTTGGATGGTAGTTCCTGGTCCCTTTCGTTGTTTCCCCTCTCTAACATGTAA
Organism: Hesperophylax consimilis; assembly: GCF_061612785.1. Taxonomy (NCBI): domain Eukaryota; kingdom Metazoa; phylum Arthropoda; class Insecta; order Trichoptera; family Limnephilidae; genus Hesperophylax; species Hesperophylax consimilis. The sequence continues at coordinate 421,922 of NC_142838.1, read as the reverse complement.
ACTGTTTGTTTTAATTCTGAGACCTCCATTTCTAGCTTATCGACTTTAGCAAATTTTTCGTTTATAGATTTCATATTACTTGAAAAATCTTCCATGACATTATTATTATAAATGATGGCTTTTTCGAATTCCGCCATTTTACTGCTCATTTTTTCTATTTGTAGCGCCATTTTTCTAATCTCAACAGTTAGGAGTACGTTGCTTTGGTCTGCGGAGCAGGATTGGGTATCTAAATTGTCCAGGGTTTGGGTAAAATTATTGCACTCCCAAGCATCCTTTTTACCTTGCGACATACGTTTTAAAACACTTGCCGGAATATCAGCGCATTCGAAATGGATGGTGCATTTGCAGGTTGAACACTTTATACACTCAGCCACTTTCAGCTGCTTAACGCAATATTTGCATGTTGTATCCATCTTATGTTTGGCTTGTGGCTGCAATAGGTTAAAATACTGTGGGTAGCTTGAAGATTTTTGAAAAATAACTATAACTCTAGATTTAGCACTGTTTACACTCCAGACAAGCACTCACTTTCGTATTTTAATTCACTTCTACGAATATTATCAGCTGGTATAAAAATTGTAGGATAAGGGTCGATGTTTTTAGAAGAAAATATAAGATTATTAGGGAGCAAAATGATAAACGTCAGACTTGTGATGATTGTTATTGTGATTGGTTGGAATATCCTTATAATACGTATTATAGTTCGTTCGTTGGATTGGTTGGAATATCTTTATAATACGTATTATAGTTCGATTCTATAATATTTTTTTATAAAATAGTATTTTTAATAGGAGAATATGTATTTGACATAAAAGGATTTAAAATCACAGTACAGTACATTAAAGTCCTTCGTTGGATGAATATAGTGTATTTTGTGAATAGTCCGTATTATCAATGTATGAGCTTTTTATTAATGGATCTTATATCGTCTTAGAACATCCTCTCCATACTATTATACTGAAAGATGTAATTGATTGGCATAGTGAAAAAGTATAGTGTTTTTAGTGTCTTTTTATTTATTATACTTCGTAATGATCTGAAGAAATATTCAATTTTTCGTATACGGTTTGTAACACTGATTAAATGATCTTGCCACCGAAGTTTACTGTCAATTATTACACCAAGGATCTAATGGAATCAACTCGTTCTAATGAGTTGCGTAGACAGCTAGAAAATGTATTTTTAGGACATGATTAATTGAGAGCTGACTAGAATTGTTGAGGTTAAATGTTAGCTATTTAGTTTTGCCTATGTTCAACGTGAGTAGATTGTTATCCAGCAATTGTTTAATATTTTAAAACGTTAGTTTCGCTCTATAAAACGTTTCTTCCCATGAATTACTTTTAAGCACTATATCAGTATCATTGGAAAAAGTGATTTTATTGCCATGATTTGGTAGTCCACATAAATCATTAATATATAAGAAAAAGTATGGGACCGAGAACACTGCCCTGTGGAACACCAAAGTAGATGCTGGTTGGAAGAGATATCACAATATAAAAATTAGACCTATTTATATTTTTTGGTTTTGTATTGTGGTTATCTCACATTTGTTCTCTTTCATCTCTTCTAAAAAGTTAAAATGATTAATTCCTTCATTATCCTGATAATTATCTAATAAATTATGGAAAGCGATTCTTCAATGTCATCGTCGTGTGCAATAATCTCAGGTACAGGCCTTATGACACCCCTTACGAGTAAACTGGCAACAAATGGTTTGTAGCAAAGAATCTTGTGCTGCGTTTTGTTGTTGTTTTAATGGAGTCTGCCTTTGCCTGTTGTAACCCAGTCTCAATCCAAATGATTATTTTCTCTGTCAATCCACTTTGAATTTGATTTTAGGTTCGTAATACGTGATACTGGGCTGCGTCTTGTGTTAATGGTAGTCTGAAAAGGTGAAATTTACCCATAGCAAAGGTCATCACGAGCTTTAAGATCCATGACCCCGCCGTAAAAGTGACACAAATATATCACCTGCTTCCCATATATGGTCAGAAGCAGCTTCTGGCTCTTTGAATACATTACTATTTCAAGTAAATTGGGATACTTCTGAAGAGCATAGCAAAATTCATTTTTTCCTTTTTTCACATTAACAACACAGATAATAATTTACCTCAGGGCCTATATCACCTTTGATGCTGATTTGAGGTCATTTAAAGAAGAAGAAGTTCTGAAAACGAAAAATTAGTGTGTGGGAATCTAGAGATCAGTGTATCCAGGACTGACGTATAAATATATCTTTCACGCTGCGACGCAAAGCGATAGGTCGAGAGAACAGTTGATGAGGTCAAAGGGTCTCCCCAAACCAGCCTCTGACACGCCACGCAGGTGGTGGACAAGCGAATCCTGAATACACTTCCCCGATGAACCCTGGCACCCCTGCTAAATCCTCAAACGTAGCGAACGGTGTTGGTTATCCATTAAATGGTTCCCAAACCCGCCTCTTAAATTGAAATGAGTCCAAATAGAGCCGATGTTGATCTCCTATATGCATCGAGAAATATAATCTTTTGTGGATAGTATTTGAAATAATTGGGAAAATACAACACACTGAAAGCACTACTTCTTTCACTTTTTTGGAAATAAATTTTTCCATGACAAGAAGCTAATGCTGTCTGCAACACCAACATATCAACATCTTCATCTACGACAGTAACACTAACTAGTGCAGACATTGACTAAATACATCAAAGAGCTCTTATGTCTTAGATTTAGCACTGTATATTAATCAATGCATCGGCATCATCTAATACCTGTAATACACCTATGCCCACTTCTTCCACGACATTTTTTGACAAAGACAGAGACGTTAAAATAATAACGATTTGACAGTAAAATTAGGACATTAATAATTCACATTACTTGTAAGGTTTTTCCTGAACAATATTGAAGTGATCTTCAAACCCAAGGTAATTAGCCTACTGGAAATACCAAAATAATTAAAAATTCGACAGTCTAAAATGACTAAGTAACAAATGTAATCAATATAATTGATTAAAAATCCTTGTAGACCACCACTCTCCCTCCCATGTATATAAACCGTAGACTAAGAATAATTTGTACCAGTCTGAAGATGGCTTTAACGAGCTGAAACCGGTTGCGGTTAGTAAAATTAAAGTGGAAAAAAGTTTCATATTTGTTTTATTATAATATAGCAAATAAACTACTTTTGTTGGTATCGTTGGACTAAAATTTATCTTGTAATATTGTCACTGGAGTGGTTTTGTCAATCTGAAGTAAAGCTTTGTTGAGTGGATTCACCAGGCCATGGTAACCATCAATCACAGCATTTGAAGCGAAGTGCTTTTGTATGTACTCAGAAGCCTGAAATGGATAACGACGCATTTAAATTGAATTGAAATTGAAAGTGCCCGCATTCTGCTTAAATCTGTTAACAATTGCCTTCTGGACTAAGGGAGAGTCGATAGTGAACATAAGCTAACTTACAGATAAACAGTAAAACGGTTAACAATTGGCTTCTGGACTAAGGGAGAGTCGATAGTGAACATAAGCTAACTTACAGATAAACAGTAAAACGGTTAACAATTGGCTTCTGGACTAAGGGAGAGTCGATAGTGAACATAAGCTAACTTACAGATAAACAGTAAAACGGTTAACAATTGGCTTCTGGACTAAGGGAGAGTCGATAGTGAACATAAGCTAACTTACAGATAAACAGTAAAACGGTTAACAATTGGCTTCTGGACTAAGGGAGAGTCGATAGTGAACATAAGCTAACTTACAGGTAAACAGTAAAACGGTTAACAATTGGCTTCTGGACTAAGGGAGAGTCGATAGTGAACATAAACTAACTTACAGATAAACAGTAAAACGGTTAACAATTGGCTTCTGGACTAAGGGAGAGTCGATAGTGAACATAAGCTAACTTACAGGTAAACAGTAAAACGGTTAACAATTGGCTTCTGGACTAAGGGAGAGTCGATAGTGAACATAAACTAACTTACAGATAAACAGTAAAACGGTTAACAATTGGCTTCTGGACTAAGGGAGAGTCGATAGTGAACATAAGCTAACTTACAGATAAACAGTAAAACGGTTAACAATTGGCTTCTGGACTAAGGGAGAGTCGATAGTGAACATAAGCTAACTTACAGGTAAACAGTAAAACGGTTAACAATTGGCTTCTGGACTAAGGGAGAGTCGATAGTGAACATAAGCTAACTTACAGATAAACAGTAAAACGGTTAACAATTGGCTTCTGGACTAAGGGAGAGTCGATAGTGAACATAAGCTAACTTACAGATAAACAGTAAAACGGTTAACAATTGGCTTCTGGACTAAGGGAGAGTCGATAGTGAACATAAGCTAACTTACAGATAAACAGTAAAACGGTTAACAATTGGCTTCTGGACTAAGGGAGAGTCGATAGTGAACATAAGCTAACTTACAGGTAAACAGTAAAACGGTTAACAATTGGCTTCTGGACTAAGGGAGAGTCGATAGTGAACATAAACTAACTTACAGATAAACAGTAAAACGGTTAACAATTGGCTTCTGGACTAAGGGAGAGTTGAGAGCGAACATATGCTAACTTACAGATAAACAACAAATGTTTAGTACGTTCATATGATTATTTAATATTTTTGATCTCTAGACCTCAAAATTTCCACCACACTTCACAAACTCAATTAATATATACTACTAGCTGACCCGGCAAAGGTTGTTCTGCCATATAAATTATTTATAGTGAAAATTTCGGTTGTTAAATAAAAAATAACAAATAAATAAGTGTGTGGGGATGGGATCTATGGCAGAAAGATGAATGGATTACTTAAGATGATGAGCGCCGATAAAAACAAAAAAACGCCAACCATTCATTTTCTTAATTCAATGTGTTTCGTTAAAGTAACGGGCATATGCATTGATAGATCTTTTAAAAGTTAAATAAAAAGTGAAAAAAATCAATATATTTTTTATCCTAAAGTAGAAAAATGAAATAAAGAAAACCAATATTAATTTCGAAAAGCAATTGAGTGTACAGTATTTTTTGTCAGTCCGTCTTTAGCTAACACAAATAAGCTCGATGGTTTGCCCATGCGAGAACATGCCAATTATAATTGTCCATATGAAAAACATGTTGTGCCGAAATTTAAGCAAAAAAAGAAATCAAACAGTCTTCCACTTGAAACAAAAATTGAGAAAAATAAAAATAAATTCAAACACAAAATAAAAAAATGGATTAAAGAACAAAAAGACATTATTACCAAAATACTATAACATAAAAGAATAAAACATATACACGCAACACAAAAAAAATATATAAAACACGCAACACGCACAAACACATATATCATTATAAATGCCGATTTACATTCTCTTTTGATATTTTTCTTTTAGTGTTATAATTATATTTTAATTTTTAATCTTTATTTTTTACTTTAAATTTATCTTTATTTTAATGTTGTTTTTCTTTTCTTTTATTTTTTTTTGAATGTATAAATTCTTAAATTATAAAATGGGGGGCCTCAGCACGGGTAAACAACCCAGTGAGGCCAACATTACTAAATTGAAATATGAAATATTGTAAAAAAAATGTATCAACAACAATAAAAAAAATTTCGTTCAGCTCGTTCCTCTTGAGATTGAGATTTACCCAATTGCGACATTTTCATACGCAAATTTTCGGTATCTTGTTGGATTTGTATGTCTGTTCTTTCTACTCTACTATTTTGCATGTTTGTTGCTTTATTCGTTCGACGGCCCAAATTTCAAAATTGTTCACTGTAATACACGCACACAAATAGATAAATTAAAATAAATCGTACAAAATTATGCACGCACTGCGTTGTGATACATAACAAATGAAATGTCAACATGTCGCGACGCTTCTCGTGAATGACTTGCGCATGTGTGGATGAATGTTCGATAAGCCAAGCGCAGCGCCATCTGTTATTCAACCACGTAAATAATTTCGTTCCGTTTGAAAAATGAACCACGGTTAAATTTTTTCATACATAAATACAAAAATCACTATTGAAAAATGGTAGGGTAGGGGTAGGAGGGTGAAAATTTAAGGTTATAGATATTTATTGATACCAAATAATAAAAAAAATACAAAAAATATTGTTTGTCAAAAAAGCGGAAAAAAAATCTGGATAGTGACACCCTAATCACCTAACGGTATGAAATATACTGTAAAGCCTATTCTCATACCTAACAATTATACATAAAAAATTTATATTATATACATAAACACGTCAATCAGTTAAAATAACAATTTTTGCCCAAATATATACACATGACAGAAACAAAGAAAAAAATTAAAATGTTAACCTAACTTATCTCTTTTATTGTAAACACGAAAGTAATTTCCAAAATGTTACTAATTTAATGTTATGTAAAAAATAATTTCCAAAATGTTATTAATTTAATGTTATGTAAAAAGTAATTTCTGCAATGAAATGAGTTTATTGTTATGTATTTGTGTGACATTTCCTACTTCATATTAACTAAACCTTTCAATTTGATTGTCCTGAAACGGGAAACCGTCCCAGTTGGACAGTCAAAGATTCATTATTCTGTTATTGTATTTTTTTATCTAATAAATAAATACAGACGATTTCGTTCAAATTAATAAACGGATAATTTTCCGTCTTTAGTTTCACGCCATGTAAAATGTATGACATTAGACGATGGTGCAAACCGTAATTAAGTTGAAATTGGTAATTATGCATATAACGGCGTCCGTGGTCGAAGGGCAACGCTCTTGATTAGCAAGCTGGAGCTCGCGGGTTCACCCGGTGTGCGCAAGTAAATTTTATTTGATTTATTTCACAATTTACTCATTTAAAATAATAAATAGTATATTTGCGGCACGTTACAGGGTGGAAAATTCTCTCAGTTTCGCCCTGGTGAAAGACAATCATTCAGAATTGAAACTTTACTCCAACCAGGTACTCCCTCACCATTATCTCCCTCATCTCCTTCTCCTCCCCACTACTTTTTGCCTCACAACATATCCCAACTGGGGATATCATAGTGTCACTGGCTTTAGGCGGTTGGGAGCAGTTTAGTTGAGCAGGGAGTCTTATGCGGTAAAATATATTTATTTTTTTTAAAGAAAGACAAACATTCCCAGGTTACGAATAACCCAACAATGTTTGAAAATCTCCTACTACCACTACAGAAAGCCGAAAATGTTGCTTGTGTTGTGATGGAGGACTTAGCCAGCCGAGGAATCGAACACGCGACGCTCGGGTGAAACCCAAGCGCTCTGCCCACTCAACCACTGACCGGTCAATATATAAATATTACAAAACAGTTGATGTTTTTATTTCTTTGGTCTGGATCCTGCTGATATAGTCGGTGGAAGGCTGGAGGGTTATTTCATCATTGCCCCCCTCACAGGTCGCATTCCAGTTAATTTGTTTGAGTGTCGGACACAACTCTCAGCTCTCAAGTGGCCTCTCTGGCTCTCTCGACAGATTGGCGAGGTAAACTACTCTTCTAGCTCTCGCCTCTCGACATCACAACTAGGTGGAATGTTTACATTGTATTTTCATTGCGCCACGAATTCAGTGTGGGGTGTGCTGATTTTCTGAATACTTAAATTGTCGCGATATTGATTGCCAATTCGAAATAATAACATAATTTATTACACACCAAAATATTTGAAGAATCAAAGTCTTCAAAATTTGATAATTGTTAATAAACGGTTTTGTTAGGTTTTTAATTAGGTATATACTTCACCCATAGTACCCACCTGCCTACTCACTACACAGAATCCCCAAAGATGACAGGCCCTGGGGAACATATTTTCCTCAGAGCATCCTATGTCTTATTTGTCTATTCTTACATATTTTTTTTATTTTTCAGTATACTTTGTATCCAGATGAAGAAATCTTTGGTTTTGAAACAAGTTGATATTTTTTTTATTAAATAGTAGTTTACTTTTTGGGAAAATTATCTGAAAATATTAAAATTAACATACACTTAGAATGAAAATAATTAATTATTTGAAATGTAAACTTTTAATAACTGATAATAAACAAATGATACGAGTAAATAGTGACAATGTAATAATGACAGGGTTTCTTGGAAATGTTGATGGAACGGAGATCATGTCGAGTCTTCTGTACTCACCGTTTCTGCATAATAGTTATTAATCGCTCAGCGCAGAGCTGTACCTACCCGCACATTGTCCTTGCATGAGCAGCAATTTTGCGAAATAACATTTAGTTCATGTATGTTCGATAAGGTTACAATATAACTAAAGCGGAATATAATGCAAAGCACCTTTGGTTTACAGTCTTCAGATCTGCAAAATAATCTTCACCATTCAAAAACGGGCTCACAATAAAGAACATCGGCGTCACTTGGGAATGCTGTGTTGGTTCTACCTGAATTATAGTGGTAACACGCTTTACACAGTACATGCTTATACTGATGCTGATTATTCGAATATTAACGGGTGGTTTTTCAATTGTGTAGATTGATGATTCGCCAGCGTCCGCCTTACTAAAAAGAGGTATGAATAACCCAAATGTACATTCTGTGGGGAGTTACAAAGTAAATTTCTGGAATGCACAGATACGCTCCTGGCCAGCGTAAACAGTGAGGAGGTGGTGAGCTGGACCAGCATCTAATGTATTTTTCCGTTCTCCCTAGAGTTCATTCGTCTTTACATATTTTCAATCCCTGGAAAAGATGTAAGTACTCTGTTAAAATGCCGAACATAATAAGATACGCAGCTTGCATTTTCATCAACTTCTCCCGGATGTTTTACAACTTTCCCCCCTCCATTTCAATAGAAAAGTTTTCGCAGACACTATAAAATGTTTCCACAAAAGAACTTGTATAAACAGATCGCTCTATTAGGTACATTTCACTGCAGACATCCCCCTAAATCTGAAAGCAAAAGAATTATGGATTTTATTGCCCAAGCGTGCGGGGATCGCACGAGTAGGTTGAGTAGCCGCGAATTTACCTACTTTTCACGTAGCTGTGTGGGATAAAGTGGAAAGTCAGACCCGCAGAGCTAAACACACCAGCATCAGCAGTCAGCAGTCGGCTGGAAGAATAAACGTTCTCTCAATGCACTGCTTTTATGATTTTATGGTCACAGTAAAGTTTATTTTTGAGCTTCCCGGTTATATGATGGTTTTCAATTAAATTTTGATGGAGATTCGCCAGTTTTCCGCTTATCATAGTTTGACGGCCTCCATGGTCGAGGTTAATGGCTCTCGACTAGCAAGCTTGAGGTGACGGGTTCCAATTCCGGCGTGCGCAAGTAAATTTTATTTGATTTATTCGTGTTATTTCACGAATTACAAATTAAAAATAATAAATAGTAAATTTGCGATACGTTCTAGAGCGGAAGATATTTTCAGTATCGCCCTGGTGTTTTTACAGTAAACTTGGGATACGTTCTAGAGCGGAAGATACTTTCAGTATTGCCCTGGTGTTTTTACAGTAAATTTGGAGCACGTTCTAGAGTGGAAGATACTTTCAGTATCGCCTTGGTGATTTTGCATCATTCAGGCTTGTATATTTTTCAGAACCTCTTTAAAGTCTTTTTTATTCTAATATTGTCCTATGATCTTGCTTTCTTTATTTTGAAAAAAAAGAATTTTTTATACAACTCGAAAAAGTGATATTTTTATCACTTAACCACGGGAGGGAGTGTAATGCGCTCAGAGTGTGGTCGTTTACTCTGACTGGGGTTAAAAAACACTATTCTAGTTTCTCTTCCAGCATGTCATTTATTTTAATAAAAACCCTCCCGCGGCGGAAACTCTGCGGAACTCACTCGTCGGCCCTCGGCCCTAGGTCCTTCATCTCACAGGACTCTGTAAAGCCATCAATTTCACTCTGAACTTTCATTTTGATAATCTTAGTAATCTTTGGTTTTTAGAATAAAAACATTCGGGACATCAAATCCTACGTAGGCGGGTACTAATTATAAATATGGTATATTCCCTTATATAGCGCCGGTGAAGTGGTTTCTCACTAAAACGGCGCTATATAAATTAGCCAAATATTATTATTATTATTATTCTCAGTGATATTCAAAGTCATAGTTGTAGGGGAATGCTTTATTTGTTTTGGCGATACCTCTATTTCTGACAATACGGTCACGCAATAAAATAAGAAAATATTTATTTATTTTATGACGATTTTACCAAATTTCTATTTTGGCACCTTGTCCTACTACCAAAATACCCTTGCGAATATTCAATAACTATCCGCAAGTCGCGCAGCATCCGAAAGATTGGAAATAATAATTCAACATAATTTTTTAAATATTTATGTTGAGGGATCAGTGGGATTTATAGGCCCTGTTAGAAGTTCTACCGAGCGGAACCCTCTGATATGAAAATATATGGAGTCGGTGAATTATTTTCCCATTTGATCTCTGGTGGGTTGACGTGTTGTTCTTGTATTGTTTTGTATTTATTTTGCTTATATAATGCACTTACATAATGTTGATTGACTAGATGATCATTTGTGGAAAAGTGTGTGGAAGGGTTTAGTTTTTCCTGTGGGGAAGATTTAACCCGGACAATAAAATCGGAAGTTTAAAAACAGAAGCTTACCAAAAAAAATCCTTCGAACGAGCAACGAACAAAATAAAATAAATATTTTAGATTAGCTACGATAATCGACATGGGATTCAAGCATCGATATATGATAACAATAGATTAGCTTAAGATTAGATTAGGTGTTGTCTTAATTTGTTGCGAGACGTATTTTTCCTAGAAAGAAATGATTTTTTTTTTTTTAAATTGCTACATTAATTAATCAAAATCCAAAATCATATTGACGATTTTTATTGTTAATGATAAAGTCCGAGAGGACCCCTACGAAAATGTTGCTAACTACCTTAAATTCGTCAACAGCAAATTCAAGGGACGAATTTGCTGTGTTGCCGATAAATTTATCTTATGAAGCCTAAAATCGTTGCAGCTTCTCGTAGGATAGCCATGGAATGTACAATTATTACTAACACTTTTTTACATATAATCTGGTAACATTTTATTTTTTAACTTGTATTTATTTATTGCATCTCGCAATACGAAAATCATGTTTTTTTCTCATAAAAATCAACCTCACTAGGACTAAGCCTGTATCGAAATTAACAATTTAAATTTGTATTTAAGTTCTAGGGTAGATCAAACTTTGCCACACACTTAGAATATTGAGTTGGTGTTGCACTGTTTTTGTCCTAGTATATCTACTGAGTACAATATAGACCTCACACCTCCTTTCTAAATTATTTCTATTACTTTATCTTGCTTTTTGTAGCTCAAAAAATTTACAAATGTGCAGTAGTTCAGGTGGGATACTACAGCGTTGTTGTAGACCAATTTCCTTGTTTTAGGTTCTGATTAGCCCTTTATCCTACTTAAGAAGTTATTTTTTTTGCATTTTTTAGTTAACATTTCAAAGTTAGTGTTAAGTTTTGATTTATTATCGATAATGATTTCCAAGAATTTAGTTTCTTCTACTTCATCGATATTTTGATTGTCTATGTTAAGGGAAATAATTCCGTGTATCGAAAATGAACAATTATTTTATTGCATTTAATTTTAATTGCATAAAATGTATAAGAAAAAATAAATCTAGATATATATGGTGGTAGTAGGAGATTTTCAAACATTGTTGGGTTATTCGTAACCTGGGAATGTTTGTCTTTCTTTTTAAAAAAAAAAAAAATATTTAGAAATATATAATTTAATAATAATAATAAGTGTTTTATTATCCTTTTTTTGTAACAAATAGATATAATGATATCCTCACTGGGATCTCCCGTGCTGACGATTTCATTTACATATTATGTATAATTTAATTATAAGAAAATTAATATTACATCAAAGTTACATATGAATTTAATTATGAACATATATCATGTAGTATTTTTTTTTTAATAATTTTAAAATAAGTAAGATAGTGTTTTTTGGTATAGTTCAGTTGATTCTGTTTTAGTCTGTGTTTGATATCAGTAAATTTTCTATTTCAGATCTCCCTATATTAAGTATCCAGCTTTTAATTTGAGATTTAAATCTTATAATGTTGAGGTTTTTGAGTGAAAGTGGTATTTTATTGTAGAGTTTAATACTATGATATAAGACGCTTTTTTGCCCAAAAGTTGTATTAGTAGTTATTTGTTGGATAAGTTTTTGACCATGAGATCTAGTGTTTCAATTGTACGTGTTTGTTGTTATTTCTTGGTTTTTGTACTTATGAATGTAAATGAGTATAGTTTTAGAATAAAGTTGTTTAATTGACATGATGTTAAGATTGGTGAAGATTTTGTCAGTGCTAGTTCTTACAGGAACTTTCAGTATAATTTTCATTATGGCTTTTTTGAGTTTTAATTAGTGGATTTAGTATATTTTTATTTGTACTGCCCCATCCGATAATACCGTATTCTAACAGTGATTGGCAGAGTAGATTTTGATTAAGTCTTTGTAATGAGCACATTCCTGATAGTTTTGAAAAAATAACTTAGTTTTTTTTAATTTTATTATCTAAATAGCTAATGTGATTGGTTCATTTTAAATTTCCATCAATTTTTGACCTAGATACGTTATATGGTCAACATTTTCTAATGTGGGACAATTACAATGCTCATTTAAGTGATGCGGGCTATGAATTTTCAAGTTAAGGTTTTCTTCAGAGTTTTTTATGTATTTTTTATTTTGAAAGTGATGAATTTGGTTTTATTAGCATTTAGTGTAAGTGAATGGTAGTCTAGCCATTTTTTAATCCTGTTTAGTGTATCTTCTGCTTTCTTAAATGTTTCTGTCCAATTATTCCCATTTATAAGGAGAACAGTATCATCCGCAAAACTGATGATTTCTCCGTCACATTCTATGTGGCATAGATCATTAATGTAAATTAGGAACAGAATCGGACCCAGAATACTTCCTTGAAGCACCCCGAATTTGACATCAATACACTCACTGGTTATGTTGTTAAGTTTCACAGTTTGATTTCTATTTCCCATGTAGCTTTTAAATAATGTCAGTTAATTATCAGTGATCCCTATGTTCTCTAGTTTTTCAAAAAGATATGAGTGATTTATTGTGTCGAAGGCTTTAGAAAGGTCGAGAAATACTCCAATGCATTTTTTACGTGAATCTAGAGAATTTTTAATATATTCAATTACTAAGGCTATGGCGTTGGATGTTATATGCCTATGTTTGCAAAAAGTTGTTTGTGTAGTTAATTAGTTCATGTACGTTTTTGTTGAGCGAGAGTGTACCGTTCTCTGTGTTTATTTCTTCCAATGGGTTTGCTTTTTTTTGATTTGTGTAGGTGATTTCTTTAATTATTTGCCAGATAAGTTTTGGATTATTATTGGATTGATGTATTTTAGATCTGTAGTAATTTTGTTTGGCCGATTTAGTAAGATTGGAGCAGATTTTTCTATAATTTTTGTAAAATAGTTTTTGGGAAAGGTCGTATGGATAGTTTTTTACTTGCTGATGGATCTTGTCTCTTTTTCTTATACATTTTAGTGGGCCAGGTGTGATCCATGCTTTTTTAATAATTTTATTGTATGAATATGTGTAAGTTTTTAATGAGGTGTGGTTATGTATTTTTAATTGCAATAGTATAATAAATAATTTCCAAGCATCTTCAAGGTCTTCAGCTTTATTTATTGATTCCCAGGTTTCAGTTTGTAGTGAATTTTTTAGTTTGTTGTAGTCTATAACATGTCTATTCCCCGTTAAATTTTGAGTCGATGGTCGATTATCCTTTCCATGGATGTTAAGAATTAAAGTGTAGTGATCAGTGATAGTTGATTGTAAAGTATTTTTTATTTGTTTTTGTCATTATGTGGTCAATGCAGGTTTGCGAGGGGATTGATTTATTCATTTTGTGATCCACTCTTGTTGGTTCTCTTATAGCGACAGTCATCCCGTGGGAGAGGAGGAGTAATTGGTATTCCTATGTTTGTGGATGTTGCCTTCCAGTATCCAGTATGTTAATGTTGATGTCCCCTATGATGAACAAGTTCCTGATGTTTCGTTCTTGAAGTAGAATAGAGTCTAGTGATTCAAGAAATGGTGACAAATTTGAAGATGAAGGGGATCTGTAGATAGCGAAGATGCATGTATCTTGATTAGAGTTTTACTTTCAAACAGTTTGCGTCTTGTAGTTCGATTTCTTCTATTTTGCATTCCATCTTATTTTTACAATATACAATTACTCCATCGTTTTGATGATTGTGAAGTTTAGTATTGAAGACTTTATAGTTGTTGATGTTTTTATGCACATATGTTGAGAAATTTATCCAACATTCTGTAAGGATTAATAAGTCAGGTTCTAAATATAATTCATTTATCAGCACAGTGAAATCTTCGTTAATATTTGTTAATACTTCGAATGTTTTGATGAATTATGTTTAGGATCGATAACTCGTCCTGGATTATACGGTTTAACATGCAGATATGTGTGGTGATTATTGGGTTAGGTATCAGTTTTTCAATTTTTTCCGTTGTAAAAGAGGCCATTATAAAGATATAGAGTAGATGAAGGGTTTATAGTTTTTTTTTGATTTGTTTAAATCAACTTAGTAGGTATATCGTTAAGATGTTTTATTTCGACAACCTTTTTTATATTATTTTTCCCGATTTCACCCAAAAATATTTATATTCTTTTTTTTTTTTTTTACTTAATTTATTTTCATTTCTTTACATATACTATACATAACAATAGACAGTAAATAATAACATAATATAAATTACCAAAATTGTATACACAAGAAATGAAAACCCACTAAGGCACTGCCTGAGTGTGGGTAATATAAAACCATTATCTACTATATTTCAAGTACCTAAGTATAATATATATAAGTAGAAAAAGTTTTTTTTTGTTTATAGTTATTATAAAAGTAAAGAGAAAACATTATGTACAATAGTTTATAAAGTTTCAGCAAGTGAGTTGTAGAAAGGATCAATAAATTTATATAAAAAGCGTTTCAATATCTGCGTCATTCAGCCATAATTTTACCTCCTTAACATATTCTATTGTTTTATTTATCATTTGAGTTTGTATTGGTAGAAGGTTAAATGTACAAGGACCAATGAAACTGCTATGTGTCTGCATTAATTTAGTATTTGTTTGGGGGGTGTAAAATATATTATTTGTTCTTTTGCTCGTTTTCATTTATTTTGAAATTATTTTTGTTTTTAAATAAATATTTCATTGTTTGTAATATAAATAATTTACGAATTTTTGAATTATTTGTAGGGGCTTAATAAATGTATCAGGTGCACCACCCCATCCTATTATGCCATAAGTGATTGCAGATTGCACCAGGGAGAAGTAGATCATTTTCAATTTTTCAGCGTTTAAAATTTCCTTGAGTGTATAAAATATGTAGGTAAGATATCTTAGTTTAGAAGTGGTTTGATTAATATGTGATTTCCAATTTAGATTAATATCTATTGATACTCCTAAATATTTTATATTTTTGACATTAGCGAGTTCGTTGCACGGGAAGCACATTTCTTGATTGCAAGTTGTATTATGGATTCTAATTTTAAGGTTGTCTTTTGGTTAGTTTTTGTAAAAAGGTAAGTAAAATGTTTTGCTGTAGTTTAAGACAAGTTTGTTGTATTTTAACCATTTTGAAACAAGTGAAATACATTCAGTTGCTTTCGAAAAAGTTTCTGTCCAATTATTACCATCCACTATTATTGCCGTGTCATCGGCGTAAGAAACAATTTTACCAGGGATGACAAAATTACATAAATCATTTATATAAATTAAGAATAAAATCGGGCCAAGCACTGTTCCCTGCGGAACTCCGTTTTTTATCTGTGTCTCTGAACTATAATTATTCCCAATTTTTGTTTTTTGTGTTCTGTCTTTAAAATAGTTTGATAGTAGTTTTAGTGTGTCTTTTTTGAAGCCCAGTCGAGTTATTTTTTTAATGAGTAAATTATGATTAACGGTGTCGAAAGCTTTTCTTAAATCTAGGAATATGGCAAGACATTTCTTTTTTTTATCGATAGATGTGTAAATATTTTTTGTCAATTCATATATGGCATCCTCAGTGCTTAGATCTTTACGAAAGCCGTATTGGTTTTTCGATAGAATTTTATATTTTTCTAAGTGTTCAATCAATGACTCTAAATTTTATGCATTTTTCGAATATTTTTGATAGGTTTGAAACAAGGGATATTGGTCTGTAATTGTATAATTTATGCGTATCCCCAGATTTATGAATAGGTATTATAGTGGAGATTTTAAATTGTTCTGGAAAATGACCATCTTTGAGGCATATATTAAAAATATGTTGTAATGGAGTTAAGACATGTTGTTTTATTTTTTTTAATGTATCACATGATAGTCCATCATTTCCCTTAGAGTTGGATGGTTTTAGGCTATCAATATATATTTTTATTTCATTAAATGTAATAGGAGAAAAATATTCTATAGAGTTAATTGAATCGTTATTAGAATCTAATTGAGGAGATGTCTCCATATAATCATCATTAACATTAATGCCGGAAGATTGAAGTACCTTGTCTACTATATTTGTAAAGAAGTTATTAAAACATTCTGCAATGGTCGATTTGTTAGTTATCATTTCATTATTTATTTTAACCTCATTTACAATATTTGAAGACATATTTTTTTGTTGGCAATTTCATTTATAATATTCCAAGTTTTTTTAGTATTATTTTTAGCATTTTCAATTTGTTCACAATAGTATTTCTTTTTGCAATTTCGTCTCAGTCTATTTAGTAAGTTTCGGTACATTAGATATTTTGTTTTCAGATAAGGCATCGTTCTGATATTATTATTTTGGCAATCCATTTGATATTTTAACATTTCTCTATACAATTTATCCCTTTGTTTAATTGATATAATTAATCCAACTGTAATCCAAGGTTTAATTTTCTTATATTTTTTGTTAGTGACAACTATTTTACTTTCACTTTTTAGAATATAATCTCTAAGAGTATTATAGAAATTCTCTAATGCTAAATGTGGATTTTTTTTAAGGGCTCTTTGTTTGGTGTTCCAAAGTAAATTTTTGTAATACTGGGTTAATGCCGGATTAAGATAGACGTATTGGTCTCCTTTCCCGTTAAATTTTTTTATCGGGTCAGTATGTTTCGCTGCTAACATGATGTGTACTTTTTTGCTGTCTGCAAAATTAATTGTTATTTTTTTTTGGTTATTTGGTTTAGTAGTTGTAATTTTAAATTAATCCTCAGGTGATATGGTAACTCCTGCGAGCTCAGCGATCTGGGTTACAGTATGGGCTGGGGGTATGTTTTCTTGTAATTTAAGGCCGCTTATTTCGATACTGTTTAATAGGCCTGATTGTTCAATATCTGTCAGGTGAATCTCCATCGTAGCCAATTTTTTCTCTTTTTCTGCCATTTCTTCCTTAAGTTTGTTTATTTGTATTGGTGAATCCATGATTTGTGAGAGTTTAAGAATTATGTCATCATATTTATCGGTGATAAAGTTTTTAAACGTTTTTATTTCTTGAAGCTCAGTTTCTATTTTTTTAAACATAATTGTTTTCATTTCTTCGAATTTTGAGTTGATGAATTCGAATATTGGGTCATCTTTGGTATTTTCGTTAGACCTTGTTTCCATGTTTTTAGTTGGTTTGGACATAGGGTTAGTAAATGATCCAATGTGCACTAAAAACTTTGATTTCTATTATTTATAAAATAAAATAAAATATTATTGTGATGTTTATAAACACTGTCACCATCTATTGGGCAATAGTAGAATTAAAAATATTTTCCTTCACAAGTTTGCAAGCATTGCCATCTATTGATTCGTAGGCGTAACTCAGTTTATTTTATAATTTTAATACATGTAGGTATTTACTGACATCTATTGACTAGTAGAGTAAATGTGCCATATGTAGGTAGGACCCTCCATACAGCATTCCCAAAGGTGACATACGCACTGAGGGAAATTTTTTCCTCAGTGCCACCTGTCTGGAGATAATGTGACAAAAATATGGATTTTTATTATTGAAGACAATATTAGCGATTTCTAAACGAAAATCTGAAACAGAAAAATCAGAAAAGGATACGGTCACATCTAGAACCTAGGACCCTAGTCTTACCGGGACACCGCTCTACCACTGAGCTAATGGGACCCTATCCCCCTCGGTCACTTTTAACTGTACCATACTTCGAATAAGAACTACCAACATTGTCTTCATTTTTTCACCGCACATTTTTATTGGCAACTATCTTTATGGATGATCGCAAGATTCAACCCGAACTAAATGCAATCCAGACAGCGTCTTTTAGATAAACCTATCTTATTTTTTATTTGCGACATCTGTTGACTTTTCTGCAAGTCTAGAATGAATATTTATTTTTCGGAATAACTTTATTGAGTAAAACCTCAAATTGTAATATTTCAATATTGAAGACAATATTAGTGATTTCTATAACTGTATCATACTTCGAATAAGAACTTCTAACATTGTCTTCATTTTTTCACCGCACATTTTTATTGGCAACTATTTGCGCACGCCGGGTTCGAACCCGCGACCTTCAAAATGGCAGTCCAATGCGTTACCACTGGACTATGCCGGCCGTCAAATAATTATGATATATTCATAATTGAATATAAACTCCGAGATATTTAAGAGAAATAGATATTATTATTCACCAATTTTAGTATATATTCTTGTTTGAATTACGATTTAAAATATAAGAGTGAACAATTATTGTTACAATATTTTCTCAACAAATTCTAGAGCGACTCTTTTAGGCGAAATAGGTAGACTTGATCTGAAATTTGGCATTTTTGAGGCCACTTTTAGACGTATGGACACTTTTCTAGTAAAAAACACAAATTGATTTCGAAAGATCGTTATTTTATCTAGTAAAGTAAGACGTTAAATTTTGAAAAAAAAAAAATTATTTTCATACCATAATAAAGTGTTACCGTTGTACGATGCGCAGATTTGTTGCATTTTCAAAGGCGAAGTTGTATTATACAACAAATATTTCAAATCATATAATAATACAATATAAATAATCAATAAATTATCTATCATATGTATGTATAAGAATTTTGTTTTTATTTCAAATAAAATTACTAATAAATAAATCCGAGGACGCGTGTTGTGACGAAAATCCCTAAATTTGACTATTTATTTATGACCTTACAAATTGGTATAGTTGAGATTTTTTTACAAAAATAATTTACTATGATATTATTGAAACATTAAAAATAATTTATGACCAAGAAATATATTCTTAAAGCATATAATAGTAATTAATTTCGATTCGCGTTTGTTATTTATTCGTTGTTTCTGATTACCACGGCGCAAGCCGAAATTTTATCATTCCCCGCTGCAACAGGGCGGCGAGCGAACGTCTATTTCACGCCAGTCTACTTGATAACATTTTGACGAAATTCCTCGTTTAAAAATGGGGAGAAAAATACTATCGGACAAAAGTTTTATAAGAAAACAAAAATTTCGTCATCTAAAACGTACATGGGAGAAATATTTGCAGAAAAAAAGGGTTAGTCATATTTAATTATCCTTGTACATTGTACGTACTCTATATGCTACAGGGTCGTTCAAACGAATCAGTCAGAATACGCATATATTTTTTATAACATTGAGCGATAATTTTGTGTTGTTTAATTTTCAGGGAAAATAATCAACTACCAACGAATGATTGTGATTCTGAAGCAAATATTGTCTCTAAAATTCCGTCGGTATGTGTAATTTACGTTAATATTATTATTATTTTATTATGTAAATAGGTAATACCTACAATATATTGTGAATCATGGATATTATGATGACCGAAACCGTCAATATCGGGGTATTTATAAACTAGCAATTATTCCCGACGTTACGCGAGTTACACGCACAAAACCATGCCCTTGTATACATGGTGTCGGGAAACGCGTAGTATATTACTGTGACCGATTCAACTCTAATTACCGCGGTAATTATAAACAAGCATTTACTACCCGGTGTTGCGCGATTTACGCGCATGCAGCATTACCACGTGTACACGGTGTCGGAAAACTCGTGGTGAAATTACGGTGACTGAAACCGTGAATATCGCGGTAATTATAAAATATCAATAATTCCCGGCATTACGCGAGTTACACGCACAAAACCATACCCTTGTATACATGGTGTCGGGAAATGCGCGGTATATTACGGTGACCAATTCAACTGTAATTACCGCGATAATTATAAACCATAATTTACTACCCGGCGTTGCGCGAGCAACACGTATGCAACAGTACCTTGTTCACACGGTGTCGGGTAACTCGTGGTAAAATGTTTCCAGTCATGAATTCAACGTTGGGATAAGTATATCTCTAGTCAAGCACAGTACTTCGAAGGAGATTAATTCCATTTCCATGTAAACTTATTTGTAATAAAATTCTGTTCTCTTATTGTTGTTTGTAATAAAATTCTCACCGTATTTTTTGATTTGATCTCGTTTTGATCATAGCATCTGTGCTCACCAGATAAAAAACTTTAAAGATAACTAGATAACTCTGGAAAGCTAGAAAGGATGGCCATTCGCCTTCCAACGCACAAAGAACTCTCCAAATATTTATCTTTGTTTATTTATTTAATGAATCTAATGTCGTCTTCTCTTTTTAACTTACTTGCTTTTATTTTTACTAAAATATAAATTTAGAATCAACAATCTGTGTAGGTCGTCATCAAAATGAATTTGATTCTGAATTTACATGTGTTGCGTACGTGTTGGAGACAAATGTGCAAGTTGCGCGTGGGAACATTGGATCGCTTACATTGCGTGTTTATGGACGAGCTTATTGCCTGATTGTTTACTTATGTTGTTGTTTATTTATTTCATAGATTAGTGGAGCTGTATCAGTTGATGAACATTACCTGCCTGAATCTGACACAAAACAGCAACAAGAAAAGCAAAATGAAGAAGAAAAAAATAAAACTTTTCAATGAGTGGACGTCGAATCGTTGATATGGCCTTTTTCTTTGAACAGCTCAAAAATATAGCCACTCATGGTCAGATATTCGGATTTTTTTAAAAGCTAATGATCCTTTTTATGTTAAGAACGACTAAGTTAATCCAAAACATTATTTTTTAAATATGAAACTCTTTACACACTGGATAGAAGTCACTTACAGCCCTACTATTAAAAAAATACTTCCCAACCGTTAACTAGTGTTTTCTTAGTTACACATTAAGCTGTACGATTTCTATTTCGAAATCTTCTTCATATAAATGTATTTAACTGGCTAAAAAAGAGCAGGCAATGCCGCATTTTAGTCTATGCGTATATGATTCCCGTCAAAATAACGGTTTTGATTCGTGATGTGCGATTCAAATCATGTTTTTGTTAATAATTTCTATTCTATTGTCCAATTCCCTATAACATTGGTATAATTCAACATATTTAATATTTTTAGTGTTAATTTTTGTCAGTTTCATAATGACATATTGTGAATTGAGCTTCTTGTTTTAGGAGAAAAAAACGAGGTTATTTTGATATACTTATTTTAAGTATTAGAAATAAAACTTACTGGTAATACCTATCGTACAAACGGATAAATATGTAAAACGAGAGATTTTTTACAATCAAACTTAATGTTAATCACTTTTGTAAAACCTATGTAAAATAAAATTTAAAAAAAACAAGTGAATGAAAATATTTGAAAAATTAAAAAGAAATGTTTATTCAAATACCTACCTATTTTGTACCTACTATGTAAACGCACTGCATTTGTATTTATTTATGTTTACGCACTCCGACGTATAATTTACAAATATGTATGTAACAACTTATTAGGAAGAAAGCTTCAACCGAAAATTCAAACACAATAATTGTTATTTCATCGGAACCATGCTGTAGGTTTCGACCGCCGCGCGGAGTGTACGGCTGGCAGTGGAATGAATATGGTATTTCTGTCTCGTTCTAAAAAAACGTCCGATCGCGAGACCGTCTTTTGACCAAATTCGAATTCTCGGCCGCTGGTTAATACGCCTTAAGTACAAGATACATATGAGTGGTGTCAAACAGTTTTTATAATTAATATGAATGGTTTTTAATCTTTCTGTATCGAACATGAACAAGTATTTTATTGCATTTAATTTTAATTGCATGCAAGCTGACGTCACACAAACGCTGGTAGGAGACATTAGAAAAAGGCCATTTAAACAAAATATTGGGGCATTAAAGTTTCAAAACCATGAGTGGACGGAACACCTCCAGTTAAAACGCGATCTGTTAATAATAATTTAAAAGAATATAAATTCCTGATGTCAACTGAAATCTGTAGTCGCTTCTGTTCCTCCATCACGGCACAATCATTTTAAAGATTACAACTATTTGCAACGAACTGTTTACGGTCGTCACTCTATCAGCTGAGCCTGACGCATCTGTCATCATTACAATAATGGGGCGTCTCCGTGTGCTGGCTCTTATAATCAAATGACCGTGCCGCCTCTGAATTCCTGCGACTGAACTGCCCACTACTGATCACCTAGAGGCTAGCCAAACCCTGCTGCATTGATGCTGACAACCTAGAGGCTGATGAATTCCTCCTGGCTTCCGACTGAACCGGCCACAGATTCTGACAACCTAAAGGCTGACGAATACCTGCTGGCTACCAACTGAACTGCCCACTGCCACTGATCACCTAGAGGCTGGCCAATCCCTGTTGCATTGATGCTGACAACCTACAGGCTGATGAATTCCTCCTGGCTACCGACTGAACCGGCCACAGATGCTGACAACCTAGAGGCTGATGAATTCCTCCTGGCTTCCGACTGAACCGGCCACAGATGCTGACAACCTAAAGGCTGACGAATACCTACTGACTACCGACTGAACTTCCCACTGTGGCTGATAACCTAGAGGTCGGCCAATTCTTGCTGGCTACCGACTGAATTAGCCATTGATGCTGACAACCTAGAGGCCGGCCAATTCCGGCTGGCTACCAATTGAACTGGCCACTGCTCCAGCAGTCGCCTACGCCATTTGCTGTATCGTATGGCGTGATGATGCACAATGTGCTCCAATCTGAAATTATCGCTGAAAAAATACCGATTGTCTCAGTTTTCTATCTGTGTTTTAAAACCTAGTTGTATTGAAATACATATATCTATTTCTGGTGAATTGGGTTGGCTGTAAAAAATAGGAAATACCTATAAGCTACACCCCTTTGTACGTTCTGTATACCAGTACAATACTTGTAATTAAAATGTGAATTTTAATTTGAATCGTCTTTCTTTTATGATGGATTGGATAGAACACCTCATGGTGTTTTACTTAAATCATTACCCAGGTTGAGGACTGATGTGTGCCGGTGTTTGTTATTTACAGTCTTTTCTGTTACTGGAAAACACATCCCGTTTTTGTTTTTTAATTTACTTTTAGTTACATTTAATTTCAATTTATTTATATTTAAGTATTTAGATATTTCATGAAATTCAGTTTGTATTTTTAAAATTGCATCTTCAATATTAATTGCTATGATGCATAAAAGTGTGTCATCGGCCAAAAGTTTACTTGAACAGTACTTCACGCTCTATTTATGAATATAATAAAAAGGAGCGGTCCCAAAACAGATTCTTGAGGAACTTCAAAGTTTACTTCTTTTTCATCAGAGACAGCGTCTACAACTTTAGTTCTTTGTTTTCTGTTTTTCGGTAATCACTAAACCACGTGTAGTTCATTGCCATGAATTTCAAAGATCTTCAATCGCTTTATTAGTCTTTCTCTGTTTATCGTTTCAAAAGCATGTTTGACATCCAGAAAAACTGCTATTATGATTTTTTTCTGATCCATATTTGTTTTCCAACATCGTTTAATCACAAAATTTATTGCTGTTTCACAGGAATATTTGTTTTTAAATCCAGATTCTTTCAAATATTGCACTGTCTTTTAAATATATATTTTTGATTTCGGTGTTAATTTTGGTTCTCGTGCCCTGTCTGGATAATACCTGGACGATGCGTCCAAATAAACATTTTGTTTTTTTCATCATAAGCTTAATTTAAAAGCGAGGTGTTTTTTTCATGAAAAGTGAACGTCGAGTAATTAAGCTATGAAGTAAATCACAGTCTGTAGGGTAAAGTGAGAAAAACATTACGAAACTATGTGAAGGGAGAAGCTGATCACTAGCAACCAGCAAGAAAGATGCTTCGTTTCCCTGATACAATTTTATGTTACGATTATCGTATAACCATCTGAATAATATTTAAATGAAAAGGCTTCAATAACAGCTAACGAAATAGTTACGCAAATTTTTAAGTGGCAAACAATAAACTGAATATTTATATTCACAAGAAAGCTGAATTATTTAAATTTAGACGTTTTTTTGGATCACAAGATCACAATACATCTTGCAGTTACTCATGCGTACTCTTCTTTCTCGGTGAAATTAATATAAATAACGTTATTTTTTAAAATATATGTCTGTTTTACCCGAATATAGCTATTTGCATTATAGGTGAACCGCACAGACATAGGAATGTGAACCGTTTATAAAAAGGTCGGTGAACAGAATAAATTTTTTGGCTTAAATAAAATCTCACGAAGGAGTCTAAATATCACTTAATTTTGTTTCATTTCCCACGTATTTGGAAGGGTCTACTTAAGAGTAGTGAGTCTCTGGCAAACATGGGGATATTTGATTAGTTTTGCTATCTTTCGGTACGAAGTTATCTTTCATAGTACGTATTACGTCGAGGAGAAATTGATTGCTAGGATCTGTGTTATTAAAAGAAAGTGAGCGTTCCCAGAAGTTGGAAGCCCCGCGCGTGTGGTGGGAGGCTAATGGCATCATATACCTCACGTGATGTAGTAGGAAGACATCCTTGTTTCCAATTACCGAACAAATCAATGAAACATAATCCGATTTAGATGAAATCACGTGCCTTATTTCATCAAACCCATTTAATGAAATCGCACTAATTTAAATGATGAATACGACTATCCGAGATATGCGTATAAAAAAACTGCTAAAGAGCCTTAAAAACATCATCCTTTTATGTTGATATATCACAAAGTTACTACTTTCCTTTATATATAGATGTAATATATTATTTCGCCTGAGACTTAAGTCGGAGAGAAATATTTACATTCTTTTGAAAATGGTTCTCTTAATTTTTCATGACTATATGAATTATTTATTAAAAAATAAAAGCTCATTTTAGGATATGTTGTAAGTTTGCTAGCTTAACAATTAGGGGGGAACCTAATTTACAGTACTTGGCTAAAAAACACTGAACTAGATATTTTTTTCTTATAAGTTTTAGCAAAGCTATCTGTAACATTTATATCCATGTATACATTATTTTTTATCATTTCACATACATACAAAACAGCGGATATATTTTATTGTTTGTAATGCTTTGTCTACTAATTCACTTTTTAAGATGTCTTCAAAAACTAGTATTTACCTTATTTTTTGTGTTATTTTAAAACTTTTACATGTTACATAATTTAGTTTCTTGTATTGCATCTCTACAGTAACTCTTTAAAATAACTTAAATTTATATTTAATATTGTATCTCCACTTAAACCATAGAAATAAGATAAAAATACTTATAATACCCACACTCAGGCTTCGCCTTCGTGGGATTTTTTTTTTAATTATGTACATTCATTTCAATATTTTTTATACATTTTTAATATTTTATGTAACCATGTATGTATAAAAAAAAAAAATTCAATAATAAAAAAAAAATTCAATACTTAATAAAAAAAAATAATTAAAATACGTAGCGGAATGGATTTAATGAATTTTATCAAATTGAATGCAATATATGGTTTTCATTAAATCGACACCAGTAAGACTTGTTGCCAACCAGATATTGTTTAGACCAGGGGTAAGAAACATTTTTGCTGTCGGGGGCCAATTGGATGTTTGTGGTATCACCCGCCTGCCGCTCTTCGAATTTTAGGCAAAAGGCTGGGGAGGGGGGAGTTCGGAATCCCTGATGTATTATTATAACCACCACATTTTACCAAGTACCAATTTTTTTAATTTTATATCACCCTTGACAAGAATAAAAAACTTGACTTGACCAAATGTCATGTTTCCAATGACAGCCCTGGTGAACTTCATAAAAGGGACCGGGTTACTGGCAAGGGAATGAGGTAAAATGGGAGATAGTACAATGGGCCTATGGCCTAAGTGCTCGCGGGGAACGTAAGTAAACCGCCTCCGACTATAAAAAAAAAAAAATGTCATGTTCATAAATTAGTTTAGAACTGCTAATTTATGACTGCACTTGTAACGCGAGAATGATTTCCCTTAAATTGCATCAGCATATGAGCCCGCAGCTCGATTTGTGTGTTATACATTCAGAAGAGACTGGTTTTAACTTAACAAGCTTAAAATGGTTATACGGGGACAATCGAAAGCTTTTCTTCAAAATTTTACAACAAATTGTGCCCAACAAATCGGAAATTATTTCAGTGCAGAAATTCTGGAATTGAAAACCATATGTATTCCTCATTGCCCAGAATACCTATTGTTAACTTAAGACACTGTTTTCTATGTAAATCACATTTATTATCCACTTCCTTTCCTTTTATAATAATAAAGCAGAAGGACGCTTCGATCACAAGCTGTTGTTGATTGAGTTCAAAAATACAAAGAACGATGGTTACCATGATAAAATAACAGTATACTAATGTCGCTCTATTGGCAAATAAAATAAACAAGTTATTATGGTAACTACTATTGTCGCACTATTGACGTATTATGTTTAAGAGGGTTACATGATGACTCAACACAGTGACAATTCAACACACCTTTAAAAAGTAATATAAAGTCATTGGAAACGATGAAAAAAAAATTAAACCTAACCTAATCTAACCTAACCTAACCTTCTTAACCCAGTTAATAAAGTTTTTGTTTCATCACTTTCCATGACTTTATATAACTTTTTAAAGATGTGATGAATTATCATTTTGATGATTTATCCGGTCACCGTTGAAGAGACATTTATTGACAATAAAGTTGGTGGTTTTATTAAGCAAATCCTCATAGTATTATTATTATTACGTTCAGACGTTTAAGATTAAACACTTCAGGAGGGAAAAAATTACACTGTGTCAGTGGATATCTTCAATTTATCACATGTTTGTAACTTATTCAGTTTAGTTATGCATAATAAATACTGTATAATTTTTACTATTCATATATAAAAGCACCTAAAAGGGACGACAATACATAAATATAAAATAAAACTCGAATTTAAAACTACACTTGGACGTATGATGCGAATGGTTTACCTCGAAATGCGTCAACAGATGAATCCGCTACTGGAGTGGGGTATTTTAACAAACTTAAAGTTTGTTTTTCTGATTCTGATGAACTAGCAATGTGTAAACTTAAAACCGCACATTCCGACTGGCTACAACGCCATTACGGCATTAAATTCTCTCGGAATTAGATAAATTTAATTGCAGCGAAAATAAATATAAAATATCTGTTTAAAATGTATTCATATCCCAATAAACCAGAATACATACATTATGGGGTACCTCTTATTTTAATTTTAAATAATATGTAGTAGTTGTACTGTATAATTATTAAATATATAATGTGTTTCTCAGGTAAATAACAAATGCACATATATAAACAAACAATATTATAAACTGTTGTTTTCCAAGTAAATAAAAAGTTTACGGTAATTTGTTTGCAGTACGTCTGCAACTAGAATTTTACAATTGAAACACGAGAGTGGTTTCCTTCGAAATGCGTCAGCAAATGAATCCGCTACTGGAATTGTTTTCTGTTATTTTTTTTTTGTGTTTTTTTATTCATAACAATTTAAATGATTACAATTTTTTGTTGTCTTTAAAACCACCATAATAGACTCATGCCCGTATTATGATAGTCATAATGCTTTAAATTTATTTATTTATTGTTTGAAACATTTACAGAGTGTTAACAATTATTACATTTATATTATTTCGGTGGGAATGTGCACAGATATTAACACCCCAATTAAAAATGTTCACAGCATGCGTAAACAAGGTTTAGTTGATATTAGGCGGAGATGCTAGTAGTGAAAGAAAAAAGTACAAATATAATAATAATTAAAAAGAAATATAAAACATAAATATTAAGTATGAAATATAAAATATAGTAAATGTACAGAGAAACGATAAGGAAGAAAAGTAAAGAAAATAATAAAGCAATTATATCTCTTAACTGTTCTCCATAACATATCATGGTAGAAGATGGTTGATTTGTTTTTTAAAATATGCGAGACTGTTTGCGAATATATCTATAAGGTCGCATTCAACTGTATTGTACAGACGTCACATTCTAGATAGTGGATTGAAATATGCAATATTGTTATTAAATATTTCAATATGGAATATATTTTGGCTCCTTAAATTATGTCTATTAGGGACTTTAATATGAATATTGCTCAGACAATTAGTGGTAAGAAGTTTATCATGAATAATTTTATATAAACATATTAAGTCTGCAAATTGTCTTCTTTTTTCCAATGTCGTAAATTTGAAGTTTAGTAGACGTTCTTCATAAGATTTGAGTGAGGCATTTAATCCAAGTTTATATGATAACAGTCTTAGGAATTTTTTTTGCACAGATTCAATACTTTTAGAATATTTTATATAATGTGGGTTCCAGATAACACTCCCATATTCCAATTTGCTTCTGACCAACGAGTTGTATAATGTTATAATGGATTGGGGGTATTTAAATGGTTTCGATATTCTATGAATGAATCCAATCATTTTCATTGATTTACTTATAATATCATTTATGTGTACATCAAACATAAACTTTGAATCAAGAGTGACTCCTAGATCTTTTATAGTGGTGACTGCATTTAATCGTACATTATTAATGGAATATGCAAAATTCTTTCGTTTTCTGTTACGAGTAAAAGTAATAATGTAACATTTTTCAATATTTAAAAACATATCGTTTTGACTGCACCAGCTATTTAGTGTGCAAAGGTCTTCTTGAAGCTTAACATGATCAGAATCAGTGGAAATTTTGCGGTAAATCTTGAGATCATCGGCAAATAGAACAAAATCACAGCGTAACATGGGGCCAAGGTCGTTAATAAAGATTAAGAAAAGCAGTGGGCCAAGATTGGACCCCTGGGGTACGCCTGATGTTACAATTATGGGAGGTGATTCGTACCCATTAATAAGTACTAATTGTGTTCTATTTTCTAAGTAAGACTTAAGCCATCTAAAAAGATCACCGTGAATACCTATTCGATCAAGCTTCTGTAGTAGAATAGAATGGTTAACTTTATCAAATGCCTTTTGAAAATCTGTGTAAATGGTATCTACTTGAGTTCTTTCATTGAAAGCATTACAAAAATAATCACAAAAGTCAAGATTTTAATTTGTAGATCTGTTGAGAACAAACCCATGTTGATTGATGCATAATTGCGGTTTAAAGTGTGAAAATACAGAAATATATATTATAGATTCAAAGATTTTCGCAAAACAAGATAAAATGCTGATTGGTCGGTAATTTTTCACAAAAGATTTATCACCAGATTTATGTATTGGAACAATATGTGCATTTTTCCACAAGTCTGGGAAAGTTCCTGAAGATAATGATTCATTATATATTAAAAGAAGCGGGTTAATCAACGCGCTGGAACAACATCTTACAAACAAGGGAGGTATTTTATCAGGTCCTGCGCCTTTGGATGTATCGATTTTTTCTAAACAAGATTTAATGGTTTCCTTGCTAACATTGATTTTTCCAAGATTAAATTGGTTGTTTTGTGAAACTTTTGGCATGGCAGTATATAACAAGGGATTAGATTGAGTATAAACGGATGCGAAATAATTAGAGAAAAGATTGGCAATGTGTTGTCCATTATCTGCAGATATAGAATCCAGGTACATCATAGACATATGAATATTAGTAGACCTGCCCTAAGTGATTAAAAGCGTATTATCCCCACTCCCCATACCGGTTCCATTGAGCCGGCTGGGCTCGCATATGGCCTCAAGTGAAATTTGAAAACGTGACGTCATCATTCTTGTGCGAACTATGGTCGAGGCATCATCGGTTCATTTTACGAAATAAAACGGCAAAATGTTGATTTGTGATATGAAAACTTGTAAAAATAGATGTGAAAAAGAGAATAAACCCAATTGTCGTATTACATTCCATAAGTAAGCATTATTTAACTTTATTTTAAGCTTATTAACACCGTATTATATGGATCAGTTTTAGAAACATATATTATCACATCACAATGTAGCGATTCTCAAGTGTGCTCATCGTTGTTTACTGGGGTAAGTAAATTATGAGACATTTGTAAAAGTGTCTTAACTAAATACTCTGAAACTAACTACGACTCTGAAAATAGAAGCTGCCTTACTTTGCCGAATTTGGACTTCGCAAATTAGTTCATAACGTGGCGAGTAATTTGCGCTCCCATGTAGAAATGTCTATTCATTCAAAAGCAGATTTTACTTTTAAGAACTAAATGGTGATATTATAATGCGAGATGCCTATTTACTGTCAGATTGATTTATTGACGAATCACAGTCAGCCTTACTCCCTTCGTTCTTCAACAGTTGATTTTACCCCTCGCCATTATCTTCTCGTCTATTAATTCCTATGTCTGTGAGGTACATTAATTTAGGAATGCAATTGGTAGTACGCAACGATTTTGAGTATGCCCAGAAAGCTTTTACATTTACTTTTATGCCTTGTTCAACAGAATTTATATATGATAAATAGCATTCTTTTTGAATTTTTTTCGA
Source organism: Hesperophylax consimilis (assembly GCF_061612785.1). Taxonomy (NCBI): domain Eukaryota; kingdom Metazoa; phylum Arthropoda; class Insecta; order Trichoptera; family Limnephilidae; genus Hesperophylax; species Hesperophylax consimilis. The sequence goes on along the minus strand of NC_142838.1, from coordinate 391,190 downwards.
TCTTTTTCTTAGAATACCAAACTCAGCATAGTCTAGTGGGTTTTTATATTTATTTGCCCGCAGTCTTACTTTATTTTTCTCTTTGAGGAGCTTAATAAGAGACTGACTAAACCATTTGGGGTAGTGATTTCTTATTTGTGTTTTTCTTTTCGGGATATGTTTATCAATAATATCCCACAAAGTATCGTAGAATAATTGTACCTTATTGTTGACATTCGAGTTACTGAAAAGTGAGATCCAATTAACATTTGACAGATCTAGACGACAAGCTTCATAATTTCCTTTCTTAAAATTGTATTTAATAGGGCAATGATTATCTTTTAAGTATTTTAGTTTTTCAAATTTTAAAATCATTTCGAAAGGGGGATGATGATTGTCGACTTTTGATAACCCTGTTGTTCTAGACAGATTAATATTAGTTTCATCACAAAAAAGTAGGTCAAGAATATTAGAATTTCCATTAAGAATATAATTGAATTGGTGAAGGTTACACATTGAGGCCAAGTTGACAACACAGTGAGCTTTATGACTAGTGTAGTTGAACGGAGCTAGTGTTTTGTTGTTATATGCTATGTCAGGTGTCCATTTAATCTCAGGTAAATTAAAGTCGCCGATAATTATAAATTTAGATTTCGGATTACTATGTTGTAGATAAATATCCTGAATATTCTTGATTCTATTACAGTAATCATCAACAGATAAATTGGGAGGAATATATAATACACAAATGTAGATAAGTGAGTTAGAATATTCGTGCGGTTTTATCGATAGCCATAAATCTTCTCCATCACTTTCCCAAGATGATTTGCGTGTTGTTATTAATTTTTTATCGACTGTATAATAAATGTCAATGTTAAGATGTATAAATCTATTTATCGAATTTTTCATATTTTTATCATATTTTTTATCGACTGTATCATAAATGACAATGTTAAGATGTATAAATCTACATACATATTTAGAAATATATAATTGATATTGATATATTCATAATTGAATATAAACTCAGAGATATAAATATTTTAGAGAAAAATATATTCTTATTCACAAATTTTAGTACATAATTCTTGTTTGAATTACGATTTAAAATATTAGAGTAAACAATTATTGTTACCATATTTTCTCAACAAAGTCGCTCTAGACTCTTTAAGTACAAGATACATATCAGTGGTGTCAAACAATTTTTGTAATTAATATGAATGGTTTTTAATCTTTCTGTATCGAACATGAACAATTATTTTATTGCATTTAATTTTAATTGCGACTAAAGTTGAACACCTTCAAGTTTGATGACCTCTTTTTCGAAATCATAATATTTACCAGTTGAAAAATATATCAATCTGTTACCAGGCGGCAAAAATACTGAATCTAACATGAAACAGTTCGATAACCCTATTTTCTAAAACGAAATTAAAATATCGACAAAACCAGTCGCCGGGCGAAATATTATTCGCACCTAAAAACACCTGCGTCTGAAACGTAAACAAGTTGTGGTGATGATATTGACGTCACAAGAACTTGTAAGAGAAATTATAAATAGCAACTAAAACACAATATTGGTTCATTCAAGTTTAAAAGCCACGAGTGGACGGAACCCCTCCAGTTAAAACGCGATCTGTTAATTATAAATTCCTGAGTGTCAACTGAAATCTGTAGTCGCTTCTGTTCCTTCATCATGGCACAATCATTTTGAAGATTACAACTATTTGCAACGAGCTGTTTACGGCCGGCACTCTATCAGCTGAGCCTGACGCAACTGTCATCATTACAATAATGGGGTGTCTCCGTGTGCCGGCTCTTATAATCAAATGACCATGCCACCGCTGAATTCCTGCGACGGAACTGCCCACTACCGACTGAACCGGCCACAGATGCTGACAACCTAAAAGCTGACGTATACCTGCTGTCTACCGACTGAACTGCCCACTGCTGATTACCTAGAGGCTGGCCAAACCTTGCTGCAATAATGCTGAAAACCTAAAGGCTGACGAATACCTGCTGTCTACTGACTGAACTGCCCACTGCTGATTACCTAGAGGCTGGCCAAACCTTGCTGCGATAATGCTGAAAACCTAAAGGCTGACGAATACCTGCTATCTACCGACTGAACTGCCCACTGCTGATTACCTAGAGGCTAGCCAAACCTTGCTGCAATAATGCTGAAAACCTAAAGGCTGACGAATACCTGATGGCTACCGACTGAATTAGCCATTGATGCTGACAACCTAGAGACCGGCCAATTCTTTCTGGCTACCAACCGAATTAGTCATTGATGCTGACAACCTAGAGGCCGGCCAATTCTTCCTGGCTACCGACTGAATTAGTCATTGATGCTGAAAACCTAGAGGCTGGCCAATCCTTCCTGGCTACCGCCTGAATCAGCCATTGATGCTGACAACCTAGAGGCCGGCCAATTCTGGCTGGCTACCAATTAAACTGGCCACTGCTCCAGCAGTCGCCTATGCCATTTGCTGTATCGTATGGCGCGATGATGCACAATGTGCTCTAATCTGAAATTATTGCTGAAAAAATTCCGATTATCTCAGTTTTCTATCTGTGTTTTAAAACTCAGTTGTATTGAAATACATATAACTATTTCTGGTGAATTAGGTTGGCTGTAAAAAAAGGAAGTACCTATAAGTTACACCCCTGTGTACGTTCTGTATACCACTACAATACTTGTAATTAAAATGTGAATTTTGATTTGAATCGTCTTTCTTTTATAATGATTTGGATAGAACACCTCACGGTGTTTTTTTTTAAATCATTACCCAGGTTGAGGACTGATGTGTGCCAGTGCTTATTATTTACAGTCTTTTCTTGTGCAGTCAAACACGTCCCGTACACTTTCTGATATATTTTTTCTGATAGAGATTTTCTTTTTTCACTATACAAGTATTTTTTTTCACAATTTTCACAAAATAGAATTAGAATGGAGTAAAAGAGCAGTTAATTTAATTTTGACACGAGACATTATTTGAAATAGTTCCTTCCCTTTACCAATAGCCATATAATAATAATAATTGTATCCGTGCATTCTGAACGTAAGTGTAATTTCAACTTAAGAATACATCTGCCCATGAGTTTTGCAGTCCTCCAGCTTACGTTGGAAGAGTACTAGGAACACTTTAATGGTTTTCTGCATTTTGCGAAATATTGGTCAGCAATTGATTTCTATAATTATGTACCGAACACGAATATGATTTTATATCTATTTAACTATATTTTGAATGTATCTAACAATTTGTGAAAGAAAATAGTCAGTATAATATAGTATGTATAATAAAAGTAGTAAATAGGCCGCAATTTCCCTCAACTAAAGATTCCACATGCTTTGATGATTTTTGGGTCCAACGAAAGCCAGCATTCCATCAACAAATACGGTGTAAAAGAAAGTTACTATGTTTAGGTATATTATCTTTATGTTGTGTTTTACAGTAAAGTGTTTGTTTGTAGATTTGTCTGCCCAACTGTCCCCGGTGGTGGTGGTGCCGAGTGACGAGTCCGTGCCCAGGGCTGGCCCGGCCAGGGCGGGGGCGGCGGCGGGCGGGGCGCTGTACGCGGCGGCCGCCTGCGCCGTGGCCATGTTGGCCATCCTTGTGGCCGCCGCGGCCGCCTCCGCCCTCTACTTCCGCACCAAGAAGTCCAGGAACCACGACTCCATTCAGTAATCCTATTTCTTTTAACGTATTCCTGTACTGTGAACTTTTCAATTGTTATTACCGTAAATACTTATGTATTTGTCAGATTAAACTGTGCAAACGTGCTACAATATCATTATGGTTCTACAGGGCCGGCTTTGTGTCGGCGCTATTGGAGCAGTCCGCCCCGGGGGCCAAATCACCAACGCGCCAAGGTGATAGTAATAACAGTGAGATTATTTTTCATAAAAAAACAAATAAAAATACAAATCATCCGAATATAATTGATTACAGCGAACACATACCTGAGCGTCTACTGGTTTTGACAAGGAGCGTTAAAATACTCGCGCCAGGCGCCGCACAGTGGGCTGAAAATCGCCTTTCATAGACATAGAGACTTGAATTTTCAAGGGTATTTTTTGGCTAGAAATGGATTTTGTTGATCTATGCTATAAAATTTCATACGAAGCAATTGCGTGTACAAATGAAGGAGTTATCATTTTTTTAAGAAAAATTTGTATGGCACTGACATTAAAAATGAGGCTATCTCTGGAATCATAAGGTTGGCCATTCTATCCTTACACACAGATATACTACTACTTTTTTTTTTTTTTTTTGACATTACTTCGTATTGTGGCGCAACATGCGATTTTTTTTTTAAATCCTTAAAGTTGAAAAAAAAACTTTTTTATGTTAATGATTCATTTTAATGCTTAAATGCTTTACATATGAGTATGCTTTGTCTAGTTTACAATATTTTATTTACACTGCAAGCCAAAACACTGTGCACAGTGGGCTGAAAATCGCCTTTCATAGACATAGAGACTTGAATTTTCAAGGGTATTTTTTGGCTAGAAATGGATTTTGTTGATCATTACTATGCTATAAAATTTCGTATGAAGCAATTGCGTGTACAAATGAAGGAGTTATAATTTTTTTAAGAAAAATTTGTATGGCACTGACATTAAAAATGAGGCTATCTCTGGAATCATAAGGTTGGCCATTCTATCCTTACACACAGATATACTACTATTTATTTTTATTTTTTTTTACATACTTCGTATTGTGGCGCAACTTGCGATTTTTTTTTTTAAATCCTCAAAGTTTTGCAGCAAAGGCTTGCAGTGTAAACTAGACAAAGCATACTCATATGTTAAGCATTCAAGCATTAAAATGAATCATCAACATTCAAAAGTGTTTTTTTCAACTTTGAGGATTTAAAAAAAAATCGCATGTTGCGCCACAAAACGAAGTATGTCAAAAAAATACAAATAAATAGTAGTATATCTGTGTGTAAGGATAGAATGGCCAACCTAATGATTCCACAGATAGCCTCATTTTTAATGTCAGTGCCATACAAATTTTTCTTAAAAAAATGATAAATCCTTCATTTGTACACGCAATTGCTTCGTAAGAAATTTTATAGCATAGTAATGATCAACAGAATCCATTTCTAGCCAAAAAAAATATCCTTTAAAATTCAAGTCTCTATGTCTATGAAAGGCGATTTTCAGCCCACTGTGCGCCGTTGAGTTCAGGGCCGGCCCTTATTATGTACAAAAGCATTTCAGCATCACAGGTAAAATTATCTTACTTGTTATCTCAGTCCTGCTTAAAGTTCGCCATTATTTACACCAGCTGAAAATCGAGCTCCTTTGACATACAAACACCTCATGGGAGAGCTGAGATTAGTATCCACGCAAAGCAGGACTGCTTATTTCGGAATGCCCGCCAGTTAATTACGTTATTTTAATAGATCACTCGGTATCCGGAAAGCTTTACTGACGTCTTGATGAGGTCGTACCTTGAAAAGTAACAAACTGTAAATAATGGTGCCTAGCACCTACCGACCCGCGTTAATAAATTAGGAAAGAGTGTGTACCGTGTATGAATCGATTCGCCCCGAGCAGCGAGGAGCCTTACGCAGCCCTGCTTTCAGAGGCGCCTGGAGTGGGGGAAAAGGAGGGGAAACGGAAGGCGGTCAGCTTTCCGCTGAGATTTCTGGAAGCGTTGCTCGCATTTTCTCGGATGGGATAGCGAATTCCGCTGCCGCCGCCAAATGAAGATTCGTTAGTTTTCTCTCGGATACCGGAAAACTCGTAAACGTGTGTTTTTGCAGTGTTTTATTTATCGTCAGACCCTTTCGCTACTTGACAACTGAGACGATTCGGCGATTGTTGATTTAATTTACAAGTGTTTTTTTGAAATGCGCCTTTTAAATAAATTTATAGTCGAATCAAATAATAAGAAAACGCGGCGATTTATTCACTACTGAAAAAGTCAATTTTGTTAAGCAAAAAATAAAATGTTTGCGCACCTTAATGACTTTGACTTAAGAGTTTGACTTAATTATTCCCGTTTTATCCGAAACCGGTATTTATTAAAATAAATGTGTATTTTTTATAATGGCTTAACTTTATACATAAATTTTTGTGCCATATAATTTTGTCACACCAATTTCCAAGTGATAATCGGTCATGAATTTTATTTGATAATTGAAAATTGTCGACAAACATTTATAAATTAACTTAAAAAATAAGTATCGACAAATCACAACGGGTCTAGTGATTGCCTCGTTGGTCCTGTGGTTTAGAGGAGTCGCCCGGCTGAGGATTATTTGAAGAAACTTCATGCTATCTATCATGCCGGTTTGACCTTACACCGTCGTATTTGGAAAAGAGGGTTTCTCATAAGACTGCCTAAGGAGTAGAATGTTTTGTGCATGTAATTTTATGATTTATAAATGATAAGTCGATTAAAAAGTAGCTAAATTCGAGGATATCAAGTTACGTTGAACAAAATATGTGTTATATGTCAAAATTTAAAAACTAATGTTTTAGCACCTACGAATATAAATGCGCCCCTGAGGTGATTTTTCACATTAAATCCCATATAAAAATATCATACTTATACAAAATATACATGCTAGAAATTATAAAAATCAGAAAACTGATTGCATGGAAGAAATATTTATTTATTTATTTATATATACGCCTAAAAAGGCTTTTACATAGAAGTGATACATGGTGCAGTGTACATAGGAGAAAATCTGTATTATACAAGAGATACTGACAGTAAATAGGTGTTATCCATTGTAAAGAATTTAAAAAATACACAGTTGTAAAAGTGTGATTACAAGTATAATGAGAAAATATTAAGAAATAATTTTAAAAAAAACTAAATAAAAAAAATGTATATGTGAAGCAATATTAGTAAAACGTAAGAGTAACATAAAGTAAAAAAATAAATTACAACAACACTACATATAAGACAAATCATTAAAACTAATTTACCAACGCTACTCTAATTTGTAGGATTCGACAAAGTGTTGGTATAGATTATGCTTAATTCTATAAATGGAGTCAATAAATAAATCAATATGCAGCTATATAGGATTTTCGCGTGTCTGTTCGGTCCAGAAGTCAAGATACAAGTGGGTGCTTACTTGTATCTTGACTTCTGGACCGAAAAGACACGCGAAAGCGTTCAGTTTGAGACGAAATTCAGGACATAAGGCCTCTGAAGATGGACAGTGATATCTGTCCGAAACGTCAGAAATTAAAAAGTCCTTTTAAGGACTACTTTACGCGGGTAAACCGAGAACATTATTCTACATTACTATGTATATATATATACATTTCACGACCACTAAAATACGGGTGTTTAGTGTTTGGTTTGAATTTTGTCGAGTAAGCAATTAAGTCACTATCAAAATAATAACTCACTGTCAAAATTTAAAGCATCAATAATTATTTTTTCGAAGGAAGCAGAAACTTGCGGTTTGACGTAATTACACTAAAATATTAATATTTTCGTGTAATACACCAAACAATTCATTTATTTTTAAATAAATATATCAACTAAAATGAAATCAATTAAAATATAATGATAACAATGATTTCTGTTAGGTCTGACGATAACGTGTTTACTTCGGTTGCGCAATTTTTACTGAGAAATTGATTATTTATTTATTTATTTATTTATGTCTATTCTTGAATACACATTTTACAATTTTTTACAGTGGTTTATATTGTAGTACAGAAAAATAGGTATAAAAAATAAAGAACATAGGTTGATGTAGGTAAAACTGTGTGTGGTTGATATTGTATGTTACGTGAACACCTCACTAGGAGAACCTGTGCTGAGGTGTTTACGTGTTTGTGATTAAGTGTGACAGGTATTTATGTGTTGTGGTAGAAAGTTATTTTTTTTTTTTTTTTTTTCACAGACATATTGAAACATGAAAACATACATATATATGTGCGTGTATGTAATTTTTGGATAATTCTTAAAGAACGTGTATAATATTTAATTTTATTTATCATATTTTGGTTATGTTTGGTTTGGAATTATAATCTTTTGAATAAAGTGAATATCTTGATTTTTTATCCAGACTACGATATGTTTTTTGAGAAAGTTTGTAGATGTATTTGTAGTCATTAGTTGTTTCAAAGTAATGGGCATACTGTTAAAAAGTTTGGTTGCGTAGTATTGAAAGTGTCTTTGTCCGTGTGTGGTGTGTGTTATCGGAATGTTCAGTGTTTTATTTGTTGATGACCTGGTTTTTATTATGGCTTTTGGTTGATTTGTAATATGAAGATTATTATGGATGAGATGTAGGAGAGCAGTTTTGGCGTAAAGTTGTCTTATTGACATGACGTCTAGAGTTTTGAAAATTTTGTTTGAGTCTGTGTAGAATGGTACTTGCAGTATGAGTTTTATTATTGCCTTCTGAACTTTTTGAATTGGGTCAATTGTTATGTTTGTAGCGCTTCCCCAAGCTAATATTCCATAAGTGGCAATGGATTGACACAGTGCAAAATATATTGATCTGAGTATTGTTAGTGGAAAAATGTTTTTGATGGATTTTATTAGGTGCAAGACTCGTTTTAGTTTATTAGTGATAAAATTAATGTGTTCAGTCCATTGTAAGTGTGTATCAATAATAACTCCTAGGTATTTTATTTGTTTTACCCTTTCGATGTGTTCGCATAGGCAATAGGATGATGTTTGTTTACAGTCATGCAAAAACAAGTTCAAGTTAGAAGGAGGTTGACCTCTTTGTGTTATACTATGTGTGATGTATTTTGTTTTGACTGTGTTAACGGTAAGAGTATTTCTGTTTAGCCATTTTATGACAATTGACAAACTTTTTTCAGCTGTTGTGAATAAATCTTTCCATGTGGCTGCTTGACACGGAAGAACTGTATCGTCAGCGAAGGTCACGATTTTACCATCAATTTCAATGTCACATAATTCGTTAATGTATATGAGGAATATTAGTGGGCCAAGTACACTCCCCTGTGGGACTCCGTACGTGATTAAAAGTGGTTCACTTGTCTTGTTGTCAATTTTGACTTGTTGTGTTCTGTCAGACATGAAACTTTTCATTAATTCCAATTCTACTCCATTAATGCCAATGTTTTTTAGCTTCTTGAAAAGTTGTTTGTGCGAAATTGTATCGAAGGCTTTAGATAAGTCCAAATAGATTGAAATTACTTTTTTTTTGGCATCTAAATTATGTGTAATAAACTCGGTTACAGTGGCAATTGCGTTTTCTGTATTCCTATTTTTTCTAAAGCCGTGTTGGTTAACTGAGAGTATTTGCATGTTTTCCGGATAATGTTGCAGCTGTTCTTTTATTGCTTTTTCAAGAATTTTTGACAACGTGTTTAATAGTGTAATGGGTCTAAAGTTGTTTACACTATTTTTAGGTCCTGATTTATGAATAGGAATAACCAGACCCTTTTTTAGGATGCTCGGAAAAATTCCTTCTTTCAGGCTAAGATTAATAACGTATGTTAGTGGAGTAAGTAGTTGTTCGCTTAGTGTTATTATTGTTTTAGAGTCTATTCCGTCAGGACCTGATGTTGTGTTATTCTTTAGGGAATGTATTAATTTTTTGGTGTCTTCCAGAGTTACTCTATGTAATTTGAAAAGACTGACACTATTTTTGTGTTTGCACTGAGTCGGAATTTTTTGAGGTTCTTGATTATCGTTACTAGACGACTTTTGTTTTATATTTTCGGCTAGGCTTGCTCCGATATTTGTGTAATGTCTGTTTATGTAATTAAGGATAAGTGTAGGATTTTTGTGGAAGTCGACTTCTTCGTCGTTGATAAGTATTTTTTTTATTTCATCATCTTTGTTTTTTTGTGTATTTGTACTTTCCCTCAGAATAGACCAAACGCTTTTCGGGTCAAAGTTAGCAGTAATCAGTTTGTTTCTGTAATACAATTCTTTGGCTTTTCGTATAATTAGAGAACAAGTATTTCTGTACCTTTTATAGAAAGAGTTCAGAAAAGTATCATTTGGGTTGCGTGTGACTTGTTTGTGTAGTTTATCCCGTTTTTTAATGCAATTTATTATGCTTTGAGTAATCCATTTTTTTAGTCTTATTTTGCGGTGCGTGAAAGATTTGAATGTTTTTGTGGTGTTTTGAGTGATGAGCGTTTGTAGGTATGTTATTAAGTAATTCCAGGCTTCTTCAGTGTTGTTAATTTTTTTAAGGTGTTCCCACGTTTGTTTTTCTAGGCATTTTTTTAGGTTCACGTAGTCAGTTTCAAATTTTGTGATATTGTTTTGAATTGTTGGGTTCAATGTCTGTGTGGTCAGTCCTATCATTGTTGTGTAGTGGTCTGTGATTGTGGATTCAAATACTACGCTACAGAATTTGTTTTTGGATTTGATCATTATGTGGTCTAAGCATGATTCCGAGTCTCTGGTAACTCTGGTTGGAGTGTTGATGGCGCTTATTATGCCATGTTCCAGGAGCATCAGTTGGTATTCGATATTCTGGGGATGGCCTTGTGGAAGTATATTTATGTTGAGGTCACCAGTTACGATGATGTTTTTGAAGTGGGTAATTTTTTTTATATGAGTGTCGAGAGCTGTTAGAAAGGGCGTAATGTTGTGTGATGAAGGTGATCTGTAAATAGCGAGTATGCACGTATCTGGGTCAGCGATTATTTGTAAACAATTTGAGTTTTCTAGGGTGAATTCTGAGACAGAAACGTTAAGATTATCTTTTATGTAAACGACAACTCCATCATTTTGGTTTTGGTATTTTGTTGTGAAATATGAGGAGTAGTTATTTTTGTGTTTTACAGTAAAAGAGGTTGGGATCCAGCATTCTGTTAGTATAATAATATTGAAGTCTATTTTAAAGGAAGACAAGAGTATGTCTAGTTCGTCGTAGTTTTTGTTAAGAAATTATAGAAATTCATATTACATAAATATGTTCACACTTGAAATTTATGTGTATGATATTGATATGACTTATGAACTTTGTAGAGGGCTTGAATAGTACAACACGCCAAACAATATGCTAGAAAAACTACTTTAGAATAAAGAAGTAACGATGAAGCCCTTCAAACTGTGATTATTCCGATTATGTGCTCCCTACAAGTGACGTACTTATACAAACAGACCGGAGCTATAATTGTGATGCTCCCTACAAGCGAGGTCCTTGTTCAAACGGACCAGAGCCATAATTGTGATGCTCCTTACAAGTGACGTCCGTATTCAAACAAACCGGAGGCATAATTGTGATGCACTGTTATGACGCTACGTCACAACGTCCAATGATGACGGGATTTTGCATTAATAGCAATATAATGGTCAGCATTGTCTTTGACTAAATAGACTTCTAAAAATAGACTTGTTTACGATAAGCCTAATTGACTAGCAGTATTATTATTCATTTGAAATCAGAAATAATTTTCACTTATTCTAATAAGAATAATTCACGGGAGTATTTTTTTAAAATACCAAGCGGTCTCTACATATTTATTAATGTGATAAATTATTAATCGACAGTGGTCTCGATTATTAATCGATAGTGGTTTCGATTAGTATCGATTATTTTTTTTTCTCTTCTCATCTCTTTCATAATAATAATTTTTTTTTTTTTAAAAAAGAAAAATGGGTATTTCGAATTAAAAAAAAAGAATAATAAATATTTTTCTAACTTAACATTTTTTTTGGAATTTTTTTTTTTCTAGAAATTGAATATTAACTTAAAGCCTCAAGATGTCGTCACCTATACCAAATATTAATAATGCATCAAAAGAGGAACTAATCGTAGAGCTGACATCAAGAAACATTATACCAACAACTACTTTCGAAAGTTTACGTAAACAGGCGCGTGATTTTAATAAAAAACTGAACAAATCCACACCTGTTGACTCAGAATTAATCGACACGGATTCTGAAGGGGAAACACAGGGACCGTATAAAATTATCAAACATACAAAAATTATTTACAAAGAGCCCACAATAACAAACGTCGATAGTTGGAATCTCAAATTTGATGGAAAAACAAATGTCAGAGAATTTCTTCTTCTTCTAAACGAGAAATGTAGAGTCAAGAATGTCTCACACGAGAATTTAGTACGCGTTTTTCCGGAATTATTAGAAAGTGTTGCCTTATTATGGATTAGATCCATTTATCGTGAAGATTTACAGTGGGACGAGCTGTCGAAGTTATTGATAAAACAATTTGAAGGTAATGACTTACAGACAGACATGAAAATAAAATTGTTTAATATGAGACAACCAAAGGACATGTCAGTGTTAGAATTCACATTAAATATGAAGGCGTTAAATAACATGCTGGACGCGAAATTACCAGATAATGAATTACTTCAACTTGCAAAAAAAGCTTTATCTCGCAAATATACAAATCTTTTAGTTTCTAGAGACATTGATACCTTTGAACAATTAACCACACATGCTGGAAACCTTGAATCATTTTTAACATTAGACCAAGAATTTGCGTCTTCGTCTTTAGGTTTCGGAAGATCGGAAAATAAAAAGGCTTACAATAAAGTAGAACAGCAGGTTCCCTTTATTACAACAAATAATAATAATAATAATCATATAGCACTCTTTTTAGGGTGAATTGCCTAATACAAAAAAAAATAATAATAATTATAGACGCCCGTCGTACAATTTCAAACCACCGGTTGGTAATAATAATAATAATAATTACAGGCAGCCGTCTTATAATCCAAGACCACCTATTGAACAAAATAAAAATTATAATCTTTATCATTCAGAACGCAATCGTGGTGTTCACAACACACAACACCCTTCTCATGAAGAACAGAGCCAGTCTAGAACTTTCACGAGGAAAGTTACTTGCCAATTTTGTAATATTCCTGGTCACTCTATTGATAATTGCAGAAAAAAGGCTGCGTTACCAAATAAATCCCGTGTTGGAGCACTTAATAATTCAGGATTAAGAAAATCAAAAAACTAGATGGGGGTCAATCTCGCCATGCCCTTTCCTGTCGCGAAAGGAAGAGGGAGTGGGAGCGTTGGCTCCGTCTGGTTCACCAGTTCCTTTCGGTTCCTTCGTCCGAGGTAGTGGGCCCATTGCCACGGGAGGCGGAAACTGGAAAGGATGGTCGACCGTATGCTCGTATAAATATATTTAATGATTATTTTGATGCTTTGTTAGATAGTGGTGCTTCTCTCTCGTGCTTGGGAGGTGACACCTACAAAATTTTTGTAAATTTAGGTATAGTATTAGATAAGGTTAGAATTAGTGTTACGACAGCTGATGGAACGGCTCAGCCTGTCTTAGGGACAATGACGTTGCCGGTGACGTGCAAGTCCATTACAAAGGAAGTTTTATTTTACGTCATCCCGTCATTGTCTCCAAATTTTATATTAGGAATAGACTCTTGGATGCAATTCCGCATCGCACCGGAGTTGTTTTCAAGAGCAAATCAACCTTCTTCGGAAGGTAAGATTAATGGGTTGCGGGCTATTAGGCCAGCCTCATCATTATCTCCGTCAGAGAATCGGGCTCTCTCTGCGGTGATCGATAAATTTAAATCCATCTCTTTTGAAGAACGCGGACTAGGTTTGACACATTTGGTCAAAAATAGAATTGTTACCACAGGACCTCCAATAAAACAGAGGTATTATCCTTTATCCCCAGCTAGACAAAAACAGTTGGAAAAGAAGTAGACGAGATGTTAAAATTAGGAGTAATCCGTCCTTCGCGTTCTCCCTGGTCAAGTCCAGTACTTATAGTGACAAAAAAAGACGGAACGGGTCGTTTTTGCCTCGACTCACGAAAAATCAACAACGTTACAATTCGCGATTCCTATCCTCTTCCGTATATATCAAGGATCCTGGACAAGCTTGGCGGTGCCAGGTACGTATCGTCCATAGACCTTTCTAAAGTTTTTTGGCAGATCACTTTAGATAGGGACTCCTGCCAAAAGACAGCGTTCGTTGTACCGGCTCGAGGATTGTTTGAATTCACACGGATGCCCTTTGGACTTAAAAACGCCCCTAGCGAGCTCCAAAGATTGGCCGACGCCTTGTTCGGTCCAGAATTCGATGAAAACGCTTTCTGCTACTTAGATGATCTTATCTTGGCGTCAGAAGACTTAGAATCACACCTTGATTTATTGAACCGTGTTTACGAAAGACTACAAGACGCAGGTCTAACCATCAACCTAAAAAAATTGGAGTTCTGCAGAGCCGAGCTCAAATATCTTGGTTATATGGTTGACTCGCAAGGTCTCCGGACAGACCCTACAAAAATAGAAAGCATTAGAGACTTCCCCGTACCTAGAAATGCAAAACAAATTCGTGCTTTCATCGGTTTATGTGGATATTTCCGAAGATTTATTAAGGGTTTCTCAGGCATTGCCGCCCCACTTACCAGACTTACTGGTTCCAAGAAAGGAATCAGCAATTTTTCTTGGTCTCCAGAAGCTGAGACCGCGTTTAACGACTTGAAAAAAGCCTTGACCTCGGCTCGTGTTTTAAGTTGCCCGGATTTTTTCAAGCCCTTTGCAATACATCGTGATGCAAGTTCTGTAGGAATAGGCGGAGTCTTAATTCAAAATAAAGATGGGCAAGAAAATCCCAACGCATATTATTCACGGTGCTTAAACGTGCACGAGCGAAATTACGGCATTACAGAGCGGGAACTTCTAGCAGTGTTGGATTCAGTAACGCCCTTTAGACCTTACATAGAGGGTGCACACTTTACGGTTGTTACTGACCACTCAAGTTTAAAGTGGCTGGGGTCTTTGTCAAACCCTAGTGGTAGATTAGCACGGTGGAGTTCTTGTCTCTCACAATTCTCCTTTAACGTTGTCCATCGCAAAGGGACACAACATGTAGTACCAGAAGTACTCTCACGAATGGACCTTGCCGTATTGTCGGGTATAGATTCAAGCCATACGACAGATTCTTGGTATTTAAAAACTTGGAAAGGTTGCCAAGAGTTTCCTCAGAGATTTCAAAATTTTTAAATAAACAACAATGAATTGTTTCGACATACCAAGACTCGTCTGGCTTTGTGCGAGGACACCGCATGGAAAAAGGTGGTTCCTCAGGAAGATAGACAGGTTATTTTAGCTAACTCACACGAGTCCTCACGAGCTTGTCATCCTGGAGTATTTAAAACATACAAAAAATTACAATTACGATACTATTGGCCTAATATGTACAGAGACGTTAAAAAATTTGTGAGTCGCTGTATTATCTGTAAGGCACATAAAATAAGTACATCCCCACCTAACGGCATCTCTTCAAACCCTAAAAAAGTGACAAGACCCATGCAAATGTTGTCTATAGATTTAGTAGGCCCTTTACCTCGGAGCTACTCAGGTTTTACTGTTATTCTGTCGTGTGTAGATGTCTTTTCTAAATTT
Organism: Hesperophylax consimilis; assembly: GCF_061612785.1. Lineage (NCBI taxonomy): Eukaryota > Metazoa > Arthropoda > Insecta > Trichoptera > Limnephilidae > Hesperophylax > Hesperophylax consimilis. The sequence goes on along the minus strand of NC_142838.1, from coordinate 375,865 downwards.
ACATGGCTATTTCCGCTGCGCGACGGCTCCGCGAAAAGCATCGTAAAAAACTTAGAGGAGAACATCTTCCTTGTTCACGGTGTACCACGTACTGTCGTCTGTGACAATGGACGTCAATTTGTTTCAAAAGAATTCAAAGACTTACTTAATAGTTACAACATACGACCACCTTTTTACAACTCATTGTATACTCCTCAAAATAATGTAGTGGAACGTTACAATCAAACATCGGGAACAGTACTATCTATTTTAGTTGAATCGGATCACAGGAATTGGTCTAAGTTTCTTCCTCAAGTTCAATCAGCTATGAACAATACGGTCAATTGCGCTACAGGTTATACACCTTACTTCTTAATGCACGGTCGGGAGCAGATACTAGACGGCGATCTGCATCGTAATCCGTTAGCCGATGAGGAAACCAATTCGCAAGGTTGTGCTCAACCTAAAGCATATGCACAAAAATTAAAAGAGTTGTCTTTGGTCTACGAGCAAGTCTCAAACGCTCTCCTCAAAGCTTATCAAAAGGGAGCTAACCATTACAATTTGCGCAGGAAGCATATTACTTATCAGGTAGGTGACCTGGTCTGGAGAAGGAATTTCCTACAATCTAGTGCATTGAATTATTTTGCTCAAAAACTAGCCCCTCGTTTTATACAAAATGTGGTAGTAAAGAAGAAATCAGACTTAATTTATACGCTAGCTGATTTAAAGGGCAAAGAAACTGGCGACTTTCATGTGAAAGACATAGTTAAGTCGGACAACGTACCAGTTTAACCTTCTTCCGACGATGCTTCGGAGGGACTGGCCATCCTTGCCGAAGTACTCGGAATAAAACGTAATTAGTTTCATTTGTTCTTTTTGTAATGTTCGGATTTTCACAGCCGGTCTGATCAACCGAGTTGGGATACTCCAGCATTCTAGACAGACTTTGGTCCTGTCATACGTGCATTTTGTTAAAATCACTTAAGTAAACCGCGTGGGCGTGTAATGTGATTCAAATTGTCGCCACGACAAAACTTTTATATTATATATGTTATAAAACATTTATTTTTCGACTCTAGTTATGATACTTGAGTTGATTATTTCATATTATTCAAATACTACTTTTTATTTACTTTATGTACCTTATTGCACGGTTCGGCCAAGCAGATGAAAGCAAAGCAAGCAAAAAAAAACAAACTATTTTATATATGTGTTTTAATTTGTAAACTTGAAATACTCGTTGACAATCGCCTACTGTCAACTTGCGTTTCAAGCCCACTTGTTTACATTATGTTTAGTATGTAAGTAAGATTGGTTATGGTTGGAATGACCCCTGGATTGCACAGATGTATTGGTCTAGACATCTTTGTACTCTAAAGTATCACCAGAATTTCATTGTTTTTTTTTTATGTTACTCTTCTTTATATTCAAAATACCAATGTCTCTATCATATTTTCTAATAATATAATTGGTAACTAAGAAAGTTTTCCCAAATAATATATTAAATTAAATATCTGTTCTTATATACTGTTCAACTTGTTGTTTTGAGAGCACAATTACATTAAAATGTCTATTTAATTGATAATAGATTACATGTTTTACCGATTACACCATATTTTTTATCATGGATGTATACTATAATACTAGCGCCTTTCCTATTGGTTAGGTTGTTGACATTCCTTATGGATTACCCTAGCTTACACTCCTGCGAGCGTGTAAAGACTTACGACTTCTTAAGAACATTCTGAGATTTGCATTATTACAATGTTTCTTTTTATGTAAAACTACTCTGTGAAAACTCACCCAAAGGACCGATTTAGGTAGAATAGGAAAGCTCTTAGTAGTGAACATTTTTCTTTCTCCTAAAAGGACGTAGATTCAGTAAAGTGAGGGCTGCTTGCACCCTAAAGTGTTGCCTAAATGGCTTTCTAGAACCCTACCTTGGGTCAGTGATGCTATGATGCATATAGTGTATAATTGATGTGCTGGACACACATAGATATAATTTAAGATTAAGAATGTGTTGTCCAAATAAAAGTGTTTAGACTTATAAAAGTAATGATGTTTATGCTGTAGATGTAACGTTAACGGTAGTCCAAGACATAAGTCAGATAATCTTCACCCAGTATTTTCAATGCTGCGGGTGTTGACGGACCCCGTTCACGGAACATTGGTTCACCTTGTTCTTTAGGTTAAGTTACCTTAATTTTAAGTTTTTGGTCTTGAATGACGGCGTTGTGAACCCACCATCTTGCCGGGCAAGATGGGTGCGATTGGAATCATAATGAACTCATTCGGATTGTATTTTATTTTATTTTTATTTCTAGTAGTGTGCCTACTACATTACAAGTTTTACTTATAAATGCAATTTTTTTTTTCTCTTTTAGAACACCCGGAGGATTGACCTGAACAGATTAGGATTAGGTTAGTTAGATAAACATGTTTGAGGGCAAACATTTGTTGGGCGAGCGGGGTATTGTTATGACGCTACGTCACAACGTCCAATGATGACGGGATTTTGCATTAATAGCAATATAATGGTCAGCATTGTCTTTGACAATCTTTGTTTATTTTTAATAATAGCAACTCCGAGAGGCAAGAAGAACGAAGCTTCCTGTATCCGGCCACTCTAAAACGGATTCACGAGCAGGCCAAGTGGATCCGTTGGATACAGTCAACTAGTTAATTAAAATGTCATCTTAATCGTACGATTTCAAGCACAGTAGTGCGAGTGTTGTGTACTCATTATGAGTTGTGCATATTTCGAAATGTCAAATCAATAGTACGAATGTTAAATTTACGGCGAGAAGCCGAACTCGATTGAATGGCGTAACGAACAGCATCGGAATATTATCGGCACCCGTCCTGGTATCCTCAAGTGATTGTTGTGCTTTTCCGTAATAAACCAAACCATCTATTTGGCGAGAATGCGTTTTGACCATTATTTACTCACATACATCGCCGCCGCGGGACGCACCGTTCATGCGACAATTAACGTGACTATAGACCATCACCACGTCGAGGGTTTCATCCGTCCCACTACTCCTGGGATTGGATCCCTGACAACGCCGAGGGTCCCCCCCCGTTCCACAGCTCCTGGGACTGGATCCACCACAACGTAGAGGGCTGCTGCCAACCCTCGGATCTCTCCGACGCTCAACATCGAACGCAGTGTTATTAGATAGATAGGAATAGTAATGAGTTTTATCGACCCGGGTCAATCCTTTGGGGTGAGTCATCTTATATATAAATTGAACCGATTTATAATGTCAAACTGTAATTTGAAATATAGTAACCTTACATGTTTCTATAACAACTATTCTTTTCATCTGTGATGTCCTAAAATATTGTATACAGGTTAATAATGTCACGGCCCTCGAGGTAATCTGCTCTAACTATTCAACCTTACAGCGAACAGCGACAACGCAATGTTGTCTGGCGCCCTTTTTAAAATCAAAGTTGTTCGTTATCTGTTGTAAAACTATTAAATATGAACTAATTAGTTCATACCCACTTTTGCCGTAACAGCACCCTACAAGCGACGTCCTTCTACAAATGGACTGAAGCCATAATAGTGATGCACCCTACAAGTGACGTCCGTATTCAAACAGACCGGAGCCATAATTGTGATGCTCCCTACAAGCGACGTCCTTATTCAAACGGACCAATATTTGTGATGCTCCCTACAAGTGACGTCCGTATTCAAACAGACCGAAGCCATAATTGTGATGCTCCCTAAAAGCGACGTCCGAATTCAAACAGACCGGAGCCATAATTGTGATGCTCCTTACAAACAACGTCCTTGTTCAAACGGACCGGAGCCATAATTGTGATGCTCCCTACAAGCGACGTCCTAATTCAAACGGACCGGAGCCATAATTGTGATGCTTCCTACAAGCGACGTCCTAATTCAAACGGACCGGAGCCATAATTGTGATGCTCTTTACAAGTGACGTCCGTATTCAATCGGACCGGAGCTATAATTGTGATGCACCCTATAAGCGACGTCCTTGTTCAAACGGACCGGAGCCATAATTGTGATGCTCCCTACAAGCGACGTCCTAATTCAAACGGACCGGAGCCATAATTGTGATGCTCCCTACAAGCGACGTCTTAATTCAAACGGACCGGAGCCATAATAGTGATGCTTCCTACAAGTCACGTCCGTATTCAAACAGACCGGAGCCATAATTGTAATGCACCCTACAAGCGACGTCCTTGTTCAAACGGACCGGAGCCACAATTGTGATGCTCCCCACAAGTGACGTCCGTATTCAATCGGACCGGAGCTATAATTGTGATGCTCCTTATAAGTGACGTCCTTTTTCAAACGGACCGGAGCTATAGTTAAGATCTTTTCTATTATCCCTATACATTGTGCTAATTGTCACGAAGTTTTATAAAATATTTACTCCACAGAATTCACCTTATTGTTTCGTGGGAGTAAATTTGTATGCATTCATTGTGTGAATAATTTTAATTTACAGAAATTAACTCAACTTCTTCTTTATATAAATATAACGGCAAATTTAAAGGCGCAAAAAATTGCGCCTCATAATTTTACCTCTTGTGGGTATTAAAAATATTATCTGGCTTTTTCAGACATTTCTTAGAAACTGAACTTTCAAATCTGTTTGGTTATACTATGTTCACGATGACGAAAGCTTTATAAAATTTGTGCAACATATTAATCGATTTTAGGGCTAATTAGTTAATAAATTACAGTCAAAATGTGTAAATAAAAGTTAACAAAATACGTTTGAGGATAAAAAGTGTAATCTTCCCTATGTTATATTACACAACAGTTCAACTACTACCTAAACACTTTCCTCCCGAAAGAGGAGGCATGAGGGGTGGGTTGTCCCAGTCAGGGGTAACAACACAACTCACTATATCAGCTTAGGCTAGTAGTTACCAAGTCTAACAGCATCCAACTTTGTTGACAGCAGCAACAGTCACTTTGCGGAATAATTCAATATTTGGTCACACTATAGGTAAAACACTTCTTGAGTAACTTGCACTACGCATAGTTAGTACTTCTGTATTCATTTGAAGATAAAACACGTATTATGTATATGACGTTGCCTTTGAATTTAACGATTAGAAACACCTACGTTTCTTGGTCTTCAAGCTGAACTCCGGAAATTAAGAATGTTGTTGAACAATAATGTTCTATAGTTCGACGGTACATCTTAGGTTTAGGTGCGGCCCAATTGAGGCAATTAATAGGTACGCAGATATAGCGGATCTGTTTAACTGCACAGAAGCTAGGTAAAAAAAGGCTTAACTATCATATCTTCTTAATCATTATTAATATAACGCAAGTCTACTCACACTTGTTGATAATATTTTATATGTACTTGTTTCTCCTTCTACATAGAGCTTGCATTTATTTTATACTTTCTGTCGTCATTTTGATCAATGCCAAAGTTAATTGTCATTCTGTGAGATGTAATTATTGTGTATGATATATTTATACCGTTGATATTAAATAAATAAATATTTTGTTCAACCTAGACACGAGAAACTGCAGATATTCCATAATATTAGAAATCACCACCACATCATCAGCATACTTTTAACTGTTTAACTGTTCAAAGATTAATAAATAAATATCTTATTCCATGTATAGTCCTAATCTTCGGTATTGGAATCTCAAAAAGGCATAATATATCCAGATGAGAACATTCTCCGATGTGTAAATCTCCTGTGTCTTTGTTCCTTCTTACAAAGTGCTGCAAAGCCGGCCATTCTTCTTACAGGTCTTAGAATCGATCTCAGAAAACACACCATAATTTTGCATTCATACAGAATTGACGTTTTGTTGCACTAGATTAACGAAGAGTTTACCACATTGTTTAGTATTTACTAGTTCGTAAAGTATTGATCACAGTTTGCAAACTCCTGCCTCGAAGTCTAAGGTCCCGCTGAGAATAACGCCGCTTGCCGCCTGCCGCCTCCGCCGCCCGCACAGCTGATATTTATGGCGTTTCCGATTACACTAATTTGGCCACCCAACGATTAATGGCCCTTTGCGCCCGAAAAAGAGATAACCCTCGACGAATCGGACACTTTGTCACGTGGGTAGTACTTATGAAAAGGTCATGTGGAGTTACGAAATACACTCTTATTAAACGTAATTGAGAGATATGGACTAAAGAGTGACATCTATTTTGTCTTATAGCCAAGTATTTAAACATATTTTATGAACATGCGGAACATTTAACATTCGCTACAAGGCGTCGGTATATTTAACGATTGTAACATTATACTTGTATAATAAAATGTATTGAAGCGTAAATGATTCGATAATTTTCAAAATACCTTCAAGATTTTAGACGTATTATATTCATAAGTATATACGTATATATGCATTCGTATTCGCCGAGCACAGAAGCCAAAATATGGATACATCCTACCGATGAAAATCAGTTTTTGTGTATTTTTTGAGACCATAAAATACTCGATAAAATAAATACGAAACTAACAAACAACATCAAACATCATCTAAATATAATATATAAATAAAAATGTAAATCTCCTTCAAGTTCTTCACCGATTGCTTTGAATTTTGACACAACGCATTCAAACGCGCTTTTATTATATAGTGCCATCTGTTGCAACACGCGCTATTGTCTCTCTATTCGCATAGACAGACTGAACCACAGCAACGCGCGTATGCTTTTATTATATAGTGCCATCTGTTGCAACACGCGCTATTGTCTCTCTATCCGCATAGACAGACTGAACCACAGCAACGCGCGTATGCTTTTATTATATAGTGCCATCTGTTGCAACACGCGCTATTGTCTCTCTATCCGCATAGACAGACTGAACCACAGCAACGCGCGTATGCTTTTATTATATAGTGCCATCTGTTGCAACACGCGCTATTGTCTCTCTATTCGCATAGACAGACTGAACCACAGCAACGCGCGTATGCTTTTATTATATAGTGCCATCTGTTGCAACACGCGCTATTGTCTCTCTATCCGCATAGACAGACTGAACCACAGCAACGCGCGTATGCTTTTATTATATAGTGCCATCTGTTGCAACACGCGCTATTGTCTCTCTATCCGCATAGACAGACTGAACCACAGCAACGCGCGTATGCTTTTATTATATAGTGCCATCTGTTGCAACACGCGCTATTGTCTCTCTATCCGCATAGACAGACTGAACCACAGCAACGCGTGGCGGGGTACTGCTAGTGCGATATAAATATAATGATTCTTTTTAAATTAAACTGAAATGGACGGACCTTCAAGTAAGGTCATTTGATAAGAATCGAACCAAATTCTGTATTTCAAAGATAATGGCATCACATTTAGAAGGAATTTCTTATCATTTTCTTTGTCGTACGATTTTATCGGTGATATTTTTTCATCGGAAAGAAACTCATTAAAACTTTTTCGCCTCCAGATAATTTTTGAACTTGGGGTCTGAACCAAACGCGCACAAACTTTCTTGAAGATAAACTCAATCTCACTTGAATAATTGTAAACGAATATTTACTTTTAGAATGCGAAGAAATATAAATATTTCAAATTACTTTTCTTCAGAAGGTTCTAATTCGAGAGGCTTAGTAATATGACTTCATTTCAAGCATACCCCTTTCCCATAGAATAAAAGAAAGTCACTCTTTACATTGGTTTCCATTCGAATCTACATGGAAGGCATTTCTAATCGAAGTTGTGTGTTTAGTGGAAACAAAGTAAATAGACATATATAATATTATACTTAGTGAAAGGATTAAATAGTGTGAAAACATTCACCTCAAGAGCGCTTTACAAATCAATTATATCTAATTTAAAACTTATCACTATGGCTAATATAACTAGTATCTTATAACTAAACGAGGTACACCAAAATGTTAAAAAATTATGGAGTTTTTCTAAAAGTCAACAAAAAAATGATTGTGGATTTCCCAATAACATGTACTTAAAATAAAAATGTGCCGACAGTATCGAAGGTATAGTTAATCTATTTGCTGATTCATTTAAAAGTGTTTAAGCCTCAGATATTCGTGTCCATACGATTCCCGATATTTCAGTGGAAGAAGTATTAAATCTAAGCCAATGTTTCATCAAAAAAAAATCTATAGAAAAAGTCATAAAAGAATTAGATAGCAATAAATCTGCTGGACCGGATGGTATTCCTCCAATATTTTTCAAAACCTGTGTTAGTAGTCTGATATATTCTCTTTATAAACTCTTTAACAATTCTTTAAGTTCTGGTTCTTTTCCAGCTCAGTGGAAAAAGAGTTATTTAACCCCAATTCATAAAAAAGGAGATAAAAGCGATATATCAAACTATAGACCAATTTGTATAATGTCTGCTTTACCGAAAGTTTTTAAGAAATTAGTACTAGATATCATTGTAAAACCTATCAACAACATTATTGTTCCTAACCAACATGGCTTCATCACAGGTCGCTCTACCTTAAGTAATTTAATGATTTATGAAAATTACATATCTGAATCTCTGGGTCTCAAACAACAAGTGGACAGTATATACACTGACTTTAGTAAAGCTTTTGATAATGTTCAACATCACATACTTATTTATAAACTTCGATTGTTGGGCATCAAAGGTAAATTATTGAGTTGGATTGTTAGTTATCTTAGCCATAGGGTGCTTAGTGTAAAGATTAATTCTGTACAATCTTATATATTCGAGGCCACAAGAGGGTTTCTCAAGGGTCCCACCTCGGCCCAATATTTTTCTTATTATTTATCAATGACATTGTTGACCAATTTAATGATGTAGAAGTTCTCCTATTTGCTGACGACTTAAAAATATATAAAAGAATACGAAATGTATACGAGTAATTTAGAACAACTTCATCAATGGTGTGAACAAAATGCTTTATTTTTGAACATTCAGAAATGTTAAGTAATACGATTTTCCAAAACTCGTTATAATATATTACATGAATATATATTAAATAATATTAAATTAATACCAGTATCACATATTCGTGACTTGGGTGTAATATTCGATGAAAACTTGTCATTCATTGAACACATCAACTATATAACTAATAAGGCTTTAAAGATGCTTGGCTTCCTTTGCAGAACTTTAACTGATTTTAAGTCCATAGATTGTATGAGAACCCATATTTCATTAGTCAGAAGTCAATTGGAGTATAATTCACCTATTTGGTCCCCTTTATATAAAGTTCACTCCGATAATATAGAAAGAGTTCAGCACAAATTTCTTGAGACGTAAATTTTAAGCTCGGAATTCCTATTGATTACATTAATTATGTCAGTTTGATGAATCAATTGCATCTAATAACACTGTCTGACAGGAGAATTATTTCAGACCTGGTTGTGTTACACAGACTCATTAACAACTTAATTGATAGTCCTGCCATCCTAGCCACTATTAAACTACATGTGCCGACTAGGAATACAAGACAAAATATAACATTCTTCTGTAATACATACTCGACCAACTATCAGACACACTCACTGACCAATAGGATGCATGATCTGGGCAACAAGTATGGGGGTGCTATTGATTTATTTATTGACTCCATTAAGCATATATATATGTATATTAATCTACACCAACACTTTGTTGATTCCTAAAAATTAGAGTAGCGTTGGTAAATTAGTTTTAATGATTTGTCTTATATTTGTTGTTGTTGTAATTTCTTTTTTACTTTATGTTACTCTTACGTTTTACTAATATTGCTTCATATTTTTTAATATTTTCTCATTATACTTGTATCACAATTTTACAAGTGTGTATTTTTTACCTTCTTTAAAATGGATTACATCTGTTGTATAATACATATTCTCTTATTGTACTGCATCATGTATCACTTCTATGTAAAAGCCTTTTTAGGCGTATATATAAATAAATACATAAATAACTAGTTAATTATAAGTAAGCAATTACATATTTTAGTTTTTCACGAATAAGCATCTTTTCTAACACTTTTTTTTTACAATGTGATTTTTGTGACTTTTGATGTGTGCTCTAACCTCTATCAATTGGACATGGCACTTTTGGTCATGCTTCCTTATCAACTTTTCACTCAATTACGTGTAAAATTTTGGGAAACTTTTTATCGTTTTTGGTTATTTGTTTCAACTCTTGCTTTTTCACTCTTTCACTGCACAAATCTCTGAAGACTTATTTTATCGAAACTATCATGGAACGCTTTATGCACATCTAATAGAAATCTAATAATCAGTATTTGCTACTAAGGAAACAACTTGTCGAATAAGTGCGATTATATATAAAATCACTAGTCAGCAAATTCTACGCACTTACACAAATAATTACGGGCACAGGCACTTTAAAACACATCATTACAATTCTTTAAATAGATGATGCAGATATTACGACTGAAAGCGTCATAAAGCTAAAAATACCAACTTATAATAATAATAATATTGGAAAATTTGTAAAGCGCCGCTTTTGTGGAATATCACCTCACCTATGTTTGTGTTATGCATTTTATGTGAATTGAATATTGCCAATAGTTTATCCGTTTTATTTCAGAATTTGTAACGACAAAAGTAACGTTTGGCCGTCAATTTGAGGGTAGTGTGATATGGTGAAGGTTCTAGCAATAAGGAAGCGGTTGTGGCGTTGTTTCAGCACGAGCTACACCACGGCCGCCTATGGGAGCCATGGCAACGTGTTCATCCGACTGGACGCCTTGGGGCGGCCTGCCAGCGCGGGCAGCGGCTCCTACGCCACCATCGCCAGCATACACAAGTTCCCCCTAGGTATGTCGTACGATATTATAATAAAGGTATTATTATTGTTGGATTTATGAAGCTGAAAGGATTTATTAAAAAAGTCTTTCAAAAGAAGAAATTGAAATCAAATGTTAGGAAAAATTACGACATCTATGCAATGGCACTATAAAAATAGAAGACACTTTATATTCACATTAATCGAACAAAAACAATACCCGCGCTATGAAAAGGATAGCCATTCAAATAATATTTATGTGGATTGGCCGCTAAAGTATGGACCTACTTCATTGAAACCACACTAGTTTTCTTAGTATTTATCTTCACTATATTTCATGTGAAAGACACCTCAAAATGTAATATTTAATCATTGAAGACAATATTAGCGGTTCTCAAACTAAAATTTGAAACAGAAAATTCAGAAAATACGCCCGCTTCTAGGAAATGAACCTTAGCCTTGTCGGGGCGCTGCTCTAGGTGCATCCGTACGTATATGTGACCTCATTTTTTTCTAATTTGTATGTTTCAAATGTTCGTTTGAGAGTCGCTAATATTGTCTACAATGATTGAATTATACCATGTGATGTTTCTTTTATGAAGTTAATCCATAAATTAAAATATTCATCATAGACTTACAGAAAAATCAATAGATGTCGCCCATTAAAATTAAAAAATATTTATCCAAGACATTATCTACATGGCATTTAGCTCGTGATGAATCTTGCGATCATACATAAGAATAGCAGCCATGTTGGTATTTCTTAGTGGAAGTATAATACCGTATATATACATTTGACAATAGTGTCGCATTAGTAGAGCAGGGTCCCGGCAAGTCCTAGGTGCGACTGTATCTTTTACTGATTTTTATTTTTTAAATTTTCGTTTGAGAATCGCTAATATTGTCTTCAATGATTAAGTATTATTATTTCACAAAATAATTTTTATTGCTTATAATATTTATCGCTTGTTGATATAAAAAGTACCTACATCCATTTTAATTAAAAGTTTCAGTGAACTTGAATAAATTAAGCATGAATATTTCACATTACTTACTTACCCATGCATAAAAAACCGAAATTGGTATGTGTAATGTGCTGACTGTTACCCTAGCTTCATTTACATAACATTATTTGTATTTTGTCCACCGCTATCATGTTTGCTTTCGTTTGTCGAAGAAGTTTTGAATAGTCAACCCCTTTTGGAGATGACGTCTAGAACTTTTGGATTCATATCCCATTCTACTGGCAGGGTAATAACCCTAGCCTATCATATATTATTATTATATGTTGGAAGATCGGGTAGATGATTGATGGATTGATGCGCGATGAGAGTAATATGTGGTGGTGATTTAGGAAGCCGTCGCTCGCCATCTCCGTACGCCACGACGCAGCTGGGTGGTGGCGGGGGCGGGGGCGGGGGAGGACGCGGGCACATCTACGCGCGCCCGGAGCCGGACGTCTAGAACTTTTGGATTCATATCCCATTCTACTGGCAGGGTAATAACCCTAGCCTATCATATATTATTATTATATGTTGGAAGATCGGGTAGATGATTGATGGATTGATGCGCGATGAGAGTAATGTGTGGTGGTGATTTAGGAAGCCGTCGCTCGCCATCTCCGTACGCCACGACGCAGCTGGGTGGTGGCGGGGGCGGGGGCGGGGGAGGACGCGGGCACATCTACGCGCGCCCGGAGCCGGACGTCTAGAACTTTTGGATTCATATCCCATTCTACTGGCAGGGTAATAACCCTAGCCTATCATATATTATTATTATATGTTGGAAGATCGGGTAGATGATTGATGGATTGATGCGCGATGAGAGTAATATGTGGTGGTGATTTAGGAAGCCGTCGCTCGCCATCTCCGTACGCCGCGACGCAGCTGGGTGGTGGCGGGGGCGGGGGCGGGGGAGGACGCGGGCACATCTACGCGCGCCCGGAGCCGGACGTCTAGAACTTTTGGATTCATATCCCATTCTACTGGCAGGGTAATAACCCTAGCCTATCATATATTATTATTATATGTTGGAAGATCGGGTAGATGATTGATGGATTGATGCGCGATGAGAGTAATATGTGGTGGTGATTTAGGAAGCCGTCGCTCGCCATCTCCGTACGCCGCGACGCAGCTGGGTGGTGGCGGGGGCGGGGGCGGGGGAGGACGCGGGCACATCTACGCGCGCCCGGAGCCGGACGTCTAGAACTTTTGGATTCATATCCCATTCTACTGGCAGGGTAATAACCCTAGCCTATCATATATTATTATTATATGTTGGAAGATCGGGTAGATGATTGATGGATTGATGCGCGATGAGAGTAATGTGTGGTGGTGATTTAGGAAGCCGTCGCTCGCCATCTCCGTACGCCACGACGCAGCTGGGTGGTGGCGGGGGCGGGGGCGGGGGAGGACGCGGGCACATCTACGCGCGCCCGGAGCCGGACGTCTAGAACTTTTGGATTCATATCCCATTCTACTGGCAGGGTAATAACCCTAGCCTATCATATATTATTATTATATGTTGGAAGATCGGGTAGATGATTGATGGATTGATGCGCGATGAGAGTAATATGTGGTGGTGATTTAGGAAGCCGTCGCTCGCCATCTCCGTACGCCACGACGCAGCTGGGTGGTGGCGGGGGCGGGGGCGGGGGAGGACGCGGGCACATCTACGCGCGCCCGGAGCCGGACGTCTAGAACTTTTGGATTCATATCCCATTCTACTGGCAGGGTAATAACCCTAGCCTATCATATATTATTATTATATGTTGGAAGATCGGGTAGATGATTGATGGATTGATGCGCGATGAGAGTAATATGTGGTGGTGATTTAGGAAGCCGTCGCTCGCCATCTCCGTACGCCGCGACGCAGCTGGGTGGTGGCGGGGGCGGGGGCGGGGGAGGACGCGGGCACATCTACGCGCGCCCGGAGCCGGACGTCTAGAACTTTTGGATTCATATCCCATTCTACTGGCAGGGTAATAACCCTAGCCTATCATATATTATTATTATATGTTGGAAGATCGGGTAGATGATTGATGGATTGATGCGCGATGAGAGTAATGTGTGGTGGTGATTTAGGAAGCCGTCGCTCGCCATCTCCGTACGCCACGACGCAGCTGGGTGGTGGCGGGGGCGGGGGCGGGGGAGGACGCGGGCACATCTACGCGCGCCCGGAGCCGGACGTCTAGAACTTTTGGATTCATATCCCATTCTACTGGCAGGGTAATAACCCTAGCCTATCATATATTATTATTATATGTTGGAAGATCGGGTAGATGATTGATGGATTGATGCGCGATGAGAGTAATATGTGGTGGTGATTTAGGAAGCCGTCGCTCGCCATCTCCGTACGCCGCGACGCAGCTGGGTGGTGGCGGGGGCGGGGGCGGGGGAGGACGCGGGCACATCTACGCGCGCCCGGAGCCGGACGTCTAGAACTTTTGGATTCATATCCCATTCTACTGGCAGGGTAATAACCCTAGCCTATCATATATTATTATTATATGTTGGAAGATCGGGTAGATGATTGATGGATTGATGCGCGATGAGAGTAATATGTGGTGGTGATTTAGGAAGCCGTCGCTCGCCATCTCCGTACGCCGCGACGCAGCTGGGTGGTGGCGGGGGCGGGGGCGGGGGAGGACGCGGGCACATCTACGCGCGCCCGGAGCCGGACGTCTAGAACTTTTGGATTCATATCCCATTCTACTGGCAGGGTAATAACCCTAGCCTATCATATATTATTATTATATGTTGGAAGATCGGGTAGATGATTGATGGATTGATGCGCGATGAGAGTAATGTGTGGTGGTGATTTAGGAAGCCGTCGCTCGCCATCTCCGTACGCCACGACGCAGCTGGGTGGTGGCGGGGGCGGGGGCGGGGGAGGACGCGGGCACATCTACGCGCGCCCGGAGCCGGACGTCTAGAACTTTTGGATTCATATCCCATTCTACTGGCAGGGTAATAACCCTAGCCTATCATATATTATTATTATATGTTGGAAGATCGGGTAGATGATTGATGGATTGATGCGCGATGAGAGTAATATGTGGTGGTGATTTAGGAAGCCGTCGCTCGCCATCTCCGTACGCCACGACGCAGCTGGGTGGTGGCGGGGGCGGGGGCGGGGGAGGACGCGGGCACATCTACGCGCGCCCGGAGCCGGACGTCTAGAACTTTTGGATTCATATCCCATTCTACTGGCAGGGTAATAACCCTAGCCTATCATATATTATTATTATATGTTGGAAGATCGGGTAGATGATTGATGGATTGATGCGCGATGAGAGTAATATGTGGTGGTGATTTAGGAAGCCGTCGCTCGCCATCTCCGTACGCCGCGACGCAGCTGGGTGGTGGCGGAGGCGGGGGCGGGGGAGGACGCGGGCACATCTACGCGCGCCCGGAGCCGGACGTCTAGAACTTTTGGATTCATATCCCATTCTACTGGCAGGGTAATAACCCTAGCCTATCATATATTATTATTATATGTTGGAAGATCGGGTAGATGATTGATGGATTGATGCGCGATGAGAGTAATGTGTGGTGGTGATTTAGGAAGCCGTCGCTCGCCATCTCCGTACGCCACGACGCAGCTGGGTGGTGGCGGGGGCGGGGGCGGGGGAGGACGCGGGCACATCTACGCGCGCCCGGAGCCGGACGTCTAGAACTTTTGGATTCATATCCCATTCTACTGGCAGGGTAATAACCCTAGCCTATCATATATTATTATTATATGTTGGAAGATCGGGTAGATGATTGATGGATTGATGCGCGATGAGAGTAATATGTGGTGGTGATTTAGGAAGCCGTCGCTCGCCATCTCCGTACGCCACGACGCAGCTGGGTGGTGGCGGGGGCGGGGGCGGGGGAGGACGCGGGCACATCTACGCGCGCCCGGAGCCGGACGTCTAGAACTTTTGGATTCATATCCCATTCTACTGGCAGGGTAATAATGGATTGATGCGCGATGAGAGTAATATGTGGTGGTGATTTAGGAAGCCGTCGCTCGCCATCTCCGTACGCCGCGACGCAGCTGGGTGGTGGCGGGGGAGGACGCGGGCACATCTACGCGCGCCCGGAGCCGCCCGCCTACTTCCCGCCCACCAGCTCCTACTGCGCTTCGGATAATCTCACATGTGTTTCCCAGGTGAGTGATAATTGACTAATTTTACTTTTTCATGATTTAAACAAGTTCTTGAAACCTCTACTTGTTTCACATCGAATTTTGTTGCGGTTAATTTGTTAAGTTGTAGTCCTTTCCTTACTTAAAAAATAAATGTCCTGCAATATAAAACGGCATTAAATATTATAAATCCTCACAATACCCAACGCAAAACTGACATACAAAATGTCAGTGAATACGGTGCAATAAAAAATATGTCTCTCTGGTAATTTGATTCCATTCAATTATTAAATTTTTAATCTTCCTGGAAAACCAAAGTTTAGAATATTTATATAAAGTATGATAAAACTTAAAATATATAAATCCCTTGTCACTGTTTTCGTACACGATAATCTCCGAGGTAATTTTTGAAATTTTTATTTTTATTTTTATTTTTTCAACGATTTTTTTTTTCAGATTTCTTATCTAAAAATAAACACAACCACAAATTTTAACTTCCCCACAAAGAAGACGGTCTATGGCAGGACAACGTCTGCCCGAGCTCACTAGTACATATGTAAAAACAGTCCCAACAATCGGTTTCACCTCAGTGTTTTAGTGATTACAAAAGATAATTATCTTAATCAATTGTAATACCTAAATACGCTCAATGAATACTTTCCTACCTTATTTAAAGATAAACAATTGTAATACCTAAATACGCACAAATAAATACTTTCCTACCTTATTTCAGCATAGTCAATTGTTATACCTTAATGATTACTTACCTACCTTATTTCGCGATAGTCAATTGTAATACCGAAATACGCTAAATGAATACTTTCCTACCTTATTTCAAGATAAACAATTGTAATACCTAAATACGCCAAATAAATATTTTCCTACCTTATTTCACGATAGTCAATTGTTATACCTAAATGATTACTTAACTACCTTATTTCGCGATAGTCAATTGTAATACCGAAATACGCTAAATGAATACTTTCCTACCTTATTTATAAACAATTGTAATACCTAAATACGCCAAATAAATACCTTTCTACCATATTTCACGATAGTCAATTGTTATACCTAAATACGCTAAATGAATACTTTCGTATCTTATTTCAAGATAATCAATTGTAATACCTAAATACGCTAAATAAATACTTACCTACCTTATCAATCTTTGTGGATGAACTATTTTATCCATAAGTTATTCTGCTTATTTTTAAAAATATTTTTCATCTACGTTAGTGGAGAGACATTGGAAAATCCTCTGTTTAAAATTAATTTGTACCTAGGTATTAAAAAAGGAACGCATTTTGAATAAATAAACTTTTAACTAAAATAAGAGTTTTAAAAATTTATTTTAAACATTTTTAAGACTCATTAACTTTCATTAAATTAGATTGAGAAGTCACACCATTTTGATATAACTTGTAGTGAGGGTGCCAACGCAATAAGTGCTATTCTATACACTCAACTTACACCTAAGCAATAGGAGTATAAGCGACACTGTAATCAAATTGTCACTTAACTTTGAATATAATGTGTCGTATCTTTGCAATAGAGAATGAAAGTTTCGTGTAATAAACAGCCAGAATTTCCCGCAATACGTTTAGTTAATTCCTGAAACTCAATATACTCCGCTCACTCTTCAAGGCGCCTCAGCTTAATTCTATTCGTCGGGACTAAAGGATATTTATTATTATTCCTCTTATTCGAGGATCCCGTTTATTCAATTACTTCACACCCAGTTGAAGGGGTTTTAATTGAGTTCCTATAATGAAATATATTATAACAAGCAACACTGCTTGTTTCAGTCAGATATTAAATAATTAAATCCTGGTGTCTCACGATAGACAATTATGTCTGTCAGCAATTGTATCAATCTGGGATGTGTATACAAATAATTACCTAATATTAAAAAAAATATATTTTTAAAGTGACTGTAAAACTGCACGATGTTGAATTCGGTTCACAACTGAGTTTTATGCGTCAGCCCCTAAAAATCGACTGATAATTTTTAATTGAATGTTTCTTTAAGATTTTCATACAAACGTACAAAGTACGCACATACTATTACCGTTTCCTGTCTCACCAGCCTATTCTTATATTCTATTATACTATATACATATTCTGAGCTAAAATTGAATAACTTTTAGATTTCGTTTGCATAGAGAGGATCGTAATCGGAAAGAGTTATAAAATAATTACTTAATACACTTATGTTCACATATAAAGAAACAGGCGCTGGCTTCAGAAATTATTAAGGGCTGACGATGTTATATGCTGAAAAAAAAGAGTTTTAAAAAAGTTGTGTTTTATAATTTATAAAAAGACCATAAATAATTTATATTGTCCAACAAAAAATAAAAAAACCTCTTGTAAGACTATAACTACTCCATTATTTTACAAGATTCTTTTTTATTTTTGCAGATTGGATAATTTTTGGTGAAGCTATGATGCCGACAATGGTTTTCATCTGTAGTCCATTTAAACCCGTAAAAAATAATGTTAATATAAAAGATTTTTCTTCTGGTTGTTGAAAAGTTTATAAAAAATGTGGAATCAAAATTAATTTTTTGTTTCACCATATTTGTAATTACACGGTTTACAGCTCGTGCAGGGGTATGTCAGCTCTTAATTCAAATACGGGTTGTTACTTTCCAAGCTTTGAATTATTAATCTAGTTTGCAGAAGTATTCAAACGCTAAATAACATACTCGTACGTATGTGCACATATCTCTATATAAAACTGGTTTGTGTCTTCCAGTTACTCTTATTAAGTGCTGTTATAGGATTTTAATATAAACTTCTATTGGCTTCTCAGGATAAAGGAGTACATTATTTTGTTATTGCAGTAATATGTTGTGAAGCTATAAAGCGGTCCCGGGAAACTTGCAGGCAGCTTGCACTACTGTTCCTAATTGAACAGCGGTACTTACAGTTTTGTTCTCCTGTAAAACCAACACACCCCCGCAAGATCTTGTTCTCTTGGCCGCGCCGATGCAGATAAGGAAATATTGTTTCATATTGCCTACAAAAGCCTCACACAGGTATGCGTGTTCAAGGATATAATGTACGTACTTTGTTAACATTGTGTTGAGCATTTTAAAAAACTGAAAACCTACATCTCTGCTATGGGTCTCTCCAAGTGGTTCGCCAAGTTTGGTGAGTTATCAGGGATTCCTGGGTTCGTGGGGTGAGGTCTGTTCAGATATTTGCAGAGAAATGGGTTAATACCTTCGTCACTCCTGGACATACACACCCTTAGATTCTTACCCACCAAATAGGCATAGAGAGAAATTAATTTCACGAGGGCTCCCTGTGTGGAGGTAATGTTAAAAAAAGTGTTTCGTCACTCCTGGACATACAGACCCTTAGATTCTTACCCACCAAATAGGATAGAGAAAAATTAATTTCACGAGGGCTTCTTGTGTGGAGGTAATGTTAAAAAAAGTGTTTCGTCACTCCTGGACATACAGACCCTTAGATTCTTACCCACCAAATAGGATAGAGAGAAATTAATTTCACGAGGGCTTCTTGTGTGGAGGTAATGTTAAAAAAAGTGTTTCGTCACTCCTGGACATACAGACCCTTAGATTCTTACCCACCAAATAGGATAGAGAGAAATTAATTTCACGAGGGCTTCTTGTGTGGAGGTAATGTTAAAAAAAGTGTTTCGTCACTCCTGGACATACAGACCCTTAGATTCTTACCCACCAAATAGGATAGAGAGAAATTAATTTCACGAGGGCTTCCTGTGTGGAGGGAATGTTAAAAAAAGTGTTTCGTCACTCCTGGACATACAGACCCTTAGATTCTTACCCACCAAATAGGATAGAGAGAAATTAATTTCACGAGGGCTTCTTGTGTGGAGGTAATGTTAAAAAAAGTGTTTCGTCACTCCTGGACATACAGACCCTTAGATTCTTACCCACCAAATAGGATAGAGAGAAATTAATTTCACGAGGGCTTCCTGTGTGGAGGGAATGTTAAAAAAAGTGTTTCGTCACTCCTGGACATACAGACCCTTAGATTCTTACCCACCAAATAGGATAGAGAGAAATTAATTTTACGAGGGCTTCTTGTGTGGAGGTAATGTTAAAAAAAAGTGTTTCGTCACTCCTGGACATACAGACCCTTAGATTCTTACCCACCAAATAGGATAGAGAGAAATTAATTTCACGAGGGCTTCCTGTGTGGAGGGAATGTTAAAAAAAGTGTTTCGTCACTCCTGGACATACAGACCCTTAGATTCTTACCCACCAAATAGGATAGAGAGAAATTAATTTCACGAGGGCTTCCTGTGTGGAGGGAATGTTAAAAAAAGTATAAATAGTATCAAAACCAACTGCGAAGAACATTTCCATTTAGCGTAATGTGGTGGGATGAAAACATTTTGTTGTTAGTATTTGCGTGCGTGTTATTTGTCATATTTTGGGCTACATAATATCCTTCACCAGTTGCACATTCTTGTACACGGATTATTAATTATACATAATGCCCTGTAAGCTGGGAGAGTAGGCTTATTAATAATGTAGTTATATTTTCAGTGTGATAACAAATAAAGGGATAATTTTCCACCCGAGTAAGTTTAGTGATGTCGATGGCAATGGCCAGGTGAAAGCTGATCTTGTCACTACATATATTGAATTGCAGGGCACACTACTCGCTACTAGGATGTGTGGCAGAGTAAATATCATTAGGGTGTGTCCACACTCCACACTCCACGCCGAGCGGTGCGCCAGGAAATCGATTACGTCACTCAGGCGCTAGTGCTATTCTCATGCCTGAATTGGAAATTGTATATCACCCCTTATATAAGTACCTATCCGTGCAGCCACAGTACTCGGAGATGTGCTCGTCCGGCCGAATGAACCTTCCAGGGAAAACTTCCGTCCTGTTTTACTTGTTTAGCGAATGATAGGTACGTCTAATGTATTGGAGACAAAATAAGAAAGTGTGCTGAGAGTTAAGAAAAAACAATTTTCAATCAGGTACTGATTGAAATTTGTATAATAATATTAAAATTAATTGTCAATATTAATATTAATTCAGTACCTGATTGAAATCAGGTCCTGAATGAATATATCAGATTCTACTAATTTGGTGTTATTGGAAAGTGACTGTCAGAACATTATATTAGTGTTTCACGATCAATTTGCGTCACAATTCCTCGATAACTAACGAATCTATCCTCGTTGCAATAAAAAAACGAATAGCCCAGTCTCACGATAGTTTTTTCAAACACATTAATACCAAAAGAATTAATTTTAACATTTCAGTCAGTGTTGTGTGATCATAAAATAAAATTAATAAATAAAAAAATAAATAAGAAAAAAATATGAAATTCTCGCATTGTACGCCGATGGCAATGTCGCATGGCAAATAACGAATAATATTATCCCAACTTGCATGGGAAGTGGGGAAAGACGTTTACGGTTTAATTGGTATAAAATGTGGTTTCAAAATAACATCGCTGACACAACGAAGAAAATAAATTACTTAGGTGTACATTACGCTTGGAGAGCAAATGTTGACTTCTGTACACGTACATTATGGTATATACACAAAACCTAACCTCCAACTTTAATCGAGTGTGGTAGATTAAAAAAAGTGATGAATGCGACCTTAAGAATGTGTACTCGATTCTAATTATGTACATTTTACGCATGGTTTGTTGAGTGAATTATAAATAAGGTCAAATTTTTTTTTTGTGTCTGCGATAAATTTGTTTTTTCAAGTTTATTCATTTTTTTATAGAAAGTTTTTGTAAGTGTGTCAAAATATTACAGGAGGAAAATTATAAAACAGTATTCAGAAGAAAAAATAACTTTGCGTTATTCTTTGTTAGGTTGCAACATTGTATCTATATTCTTTCTTCCTGTATCCACAATCCACATCTTTCAATCCTTAATACATCTTTTTTAAAATTTATTAAAAAAGATTTCTTAATAATTTTTTTTTAATCCTTGATACTTGGTTAGGTTGCAACATTGTAGCTACATTCTTTCTTCGCGTGTACATAATCCATATCTTAACACTTCTTTTGAAGTCGGTTATTTTTTAATGATTTTTATAGTAAGATGAAAGATAAATATTAAATATTAAATCGAATAATTTTATAGAGAAATATTGCATATTTCTTTAGCCAAAAATGGTTTTAGTAATAAGTGAGATCTTGTGAATCGACCCGACTTTGTATGTTTTGAATCTTCACTTACTGTAGCCTCACAAAATGGGGATGCAATAGTCCCAGTTAGATAGTTGGAACAGTTGTGCACCGAAGTCGTCAAGTGAATTGAAGACGTTTTTAGAATTTGTTGTCTTGCTGCAACGTGAGAACTTTCATCAAGAGCTGAATGTAATTTGTTATCTTGCTGCGACTTGGGAACTTTCATCAATAGCTGAATATAGTTTGTTATGTTGCCGCAATGTGGGAACTTTCATCAAGAGCTGAATGTAATTTGTTAACTTTCTGCGACGTGGGAACTTTCACCAAGAGCTGAATGTAAACCAATGTAGAACAAAATGTAGAGCGAGTTCATATGTAGTTTAGTTTGTGGTAATCTTGATACATTGGTATCGGTTTGTGTTCGTTTCATTCTAATCATTCGATCGAATGGTTTCTCCTCTCATCCCTTCTTCTGTGTAAACTAGCCGAGCCCGCCGACTGTTTGCAGAGAGAGACTCCTTAAAATATACTAAGACACGATTACGTCTCGAAGATTGGATCCCGTTATTATTCAAGAGGTTTGAAGGGAACTTTGTTTAAACAAGAGTAATGGAATTGAAATGATGGCAAAAAATAGATTCATCCAACGACTCCCTCCAGGAATATCTGCTGTTGCTGAATAAACATAATTTCAAAATATTACTTGACTTCAAAAGAAATAAGTTTTATTTAAACCTTCACATTTGATGTGTTTTTCAATATTGGATATTTTTTCAATTCTAAATAAGTAATTTGAATTGATAAATGTAAGTTTGTGTACCTAACAATATCATTTTAATTTAAAACAAAACTGAACAAACAATACATCAGTCAGCTTAGTCACAAACGCGTCGTCACTAGAAACAAAATAATTATGCCTGTAAGCCGAAACCGTTTTTTCTAAAAAAAGTATAAAAATTCTTTTCGAAGGGGTGGACAAAAAGGATGGGGTGATTTTTCTAAATCACATGTAAACAGTCACCTTGCTCTTGTTTTGAAGGTCAACATTTCATCAATCTTGAAAAAAAACTGTTGATTTTCATGAAAACAAAGACACGCCGCCACAGACACTCTTCTTTATATACATATTATGTGAAGAAAGAAAATAACATACCACTCTTATAACAATTCATAAAGTGACGGGAATAACGAATCAAATACAATAACGGTTTTAATTAAATCCTTGTCTTTTTTAAAAATTCATTTTTTGAATTTTTATAAATCCTTTTCTACATTCTTGGAAGGGAAGGAATCTCGCGCTCTTCGGCATTTCCTATCAACCTGCCCCGCATCACATCCCGCGCAGTGCATACTACGTATATATTCGTATATATACTAGAGTCGGTGTAAGTATTGTAATAATAATTGTTTTGTCTTTGATCCTCGTCTTTCAAGGGAGCCAATAACGCCGGAATCCCAACACGAGGCGGATGAGTGGCTTCGGTTCGCTATTCGCTGGGGGAATGTTTCGCCCTTCCAAGGACGGAATTGAAATTTAACTTTTCAATTTGGTATGACAATTGAGCTCCGTAGGGGGCTCTAGTAGGGGAAGATATGGACCGAGGAACGAGACTAGTTACGGGTATTTAAGTGATCTTCGAATGGAAAGAAAAAATAAAGCCGGGGATTTAATAGAACGGATATTACAAACTGGCACCTTGTCACATTATTAATTACGGTGAAACATTACAAGGCGGTATTTTTGGGTTAGATTTTTTTTATAACTGAGGAAAACAATCTTCTCAGGGCCTACGTCTTCTTTGGGGATGTTGTGTGGAAATTATTTTTAGGGATTGAGGGACAGAAAGTTCTGGGAAGGAATAGAAAGGTATGATGAGTGTCCAAGAGTCTGAGGGTCAATGTGTACCGGTACTGATATCGGTAACCGTCGAAATAATCGTTAAATATAAAGTGGTTGATTTCCATGATGTTTTGTTTGATGTTTTAATGACCGGGTTCGTGTTAGATTTATCTAATATATCTTCAACGATTTTAAGGCACTCTTGGCTAGGAATATTGACAAAAAGGCTTACTACATTTAAAGATAAAATTTTCAGTTATGCTGGAGATCTATGATTAGATTTTATTTACTGTTCCAGAGAAGTTTAATGTATTGTTTGAAGAGATAATTAAGATGTTAAGCAATTATTGTTGTTGGGGCATTAATAAATTAAACCACCGGTCATATGGGGATATTTTTGGGTATCGTCTATAAGTACGATAACCACAGTTTGATAATGCCTTTAGATGGCGAAACAGCTGTCACGCATAATAGTAATTACACAGCAGAACTTGTTTATAAATAATCTGTTTTTTTTATCAATAATATTATTGTATGTATAAAAGAAAAACTTAAACCTAAAATGAAGTTCTACAAATTAAACTTGATAAAAATAAATAAATACAAATCAGAATTAATTCATTAATCACATTTGATAAATAAAGAGCCAATAAAAATGTGCGGTGAGAAAATGTTGGTAGTTCTTATACGAAGTATGATCCTGTTAAATATTACCAAAGGAAATAGGGTCCCATTAGCTCAGTTGGTAGAGCAGCGCCCCGGCAAGGTGAAGGACATGGGTTTATGGGGACAGTATCTTTTTATGATTTTTTCTGTTTCAAATTTAAACTGCGCTTAAATTATATTGAATAATTTATTAGTGAAACAAATCTATTTCAATACAATGGAATGGGATAGCACCGTTTTTGTGAAAAATCACATCAAAACCGCTGTCTCACTATCTCATGACAACAAATTCAGATGACTAGAATACTACGCCGTATAAGTACGAGTAACAACCGGTTATATTTTTTTACACGGATAAAACTTACCGATTTAAAATTTAAATATTTTATAATTAAATATTACTAATTTATTAAGAATTTGGGCAAGTTATTCGTAATCCAGTTAAAACAGGACTGCAGGCTCTTAACGAATGAATTGATAGGTTTCCTAATAAACTGTTAGTAAGATACCGAATATTTTCGCATTTCGTCTTAACATGTGATTAACACCTCTGTCCCATCCTCCATGAACCGTCAACCTGACAAACATGTAAAGAGGAAGGTATGGCATTACAGGGCAGCAAAATGGGACGGCATGCGGTCTTTCTTCGGCGCCTTTCCTTGGAGTACTGTATGCTTTAGCTCCGAGGACCCATCAATTTGTGCACGCGAGGTAGGAGAAGTAATCACATCAGCAATGGATTGCTATATTCCCTTATCCGTCAAATCCTCTGGAGCGGGCACAAAACCGTGGTTTGACCATCGCTGTGCTGAAGCTGTCAGACTCAAAAATACGGCTTTTAATGCACTCCGGAAGATTAGCTCCATGAATAACCTTTTGGAATACCAAAAACGGGCAAGGGATTGTAAGAGAGTTCTAAATAGAGCTAAGAGCAACCACGACCAGAGAATTGCGAAAAAGCTGGCTGACTGCCCCACTGGTAGCCGTGCTTTCTGGTCACTCGCTAGCTCGATCGGAAGAAATTTCTGCAGAACCACTTTCCCACCTCTGACCAAGCCTGATGGTCGGCTGGCTAACTCGGCCCGCGAGAAAGCTGAATTATTAGGCAAAATTTTCGCGGAAAACTCAACTCTTCAAGATAACGGAGAGACTCCCCCTTCCATTCCGCACTGCGGTTTTCAAATGGAGGAAACGAAGATCCGGAACAGAGTGGTTCTTCGAGTCTTGAACGAGCTGAAAGTCGACAAAGCCAGTGGGCCGGACGGAATACCTGCCTTGGTCCTCAAGAGGTGTTCTGCAGAAATTACTCCAGTGCTCGCGAAATTATTTAGGCTTTCTCTCAAAGGTGGAAAGGTGCCAGATCTTTGGAAAAAGGCAATCGTCCACCCAATCTCATAAAAGGGGGACTGCTCCGACCCTTCTAACTACCGCCCCATAGCCATCACTTCCATACTCTCGAAGGTATTAGAAAGGGTGGTTAACAACAAATTGCTCACATATCTCGAGAATAACAATATCCTAAGCGATCGGCAATATGGATTTCGTCGAAACCGATCATGTGGCGATCTACTCGGATATGTGACGCATATTTGGGGGCGGTACATGGAGCGTTTTGGTGAAACTCAAACCGTTGGGTTGGATATCTCCAAAGCCTTTGACAGAGTCTGGCACCGGGCGCTTATCGGGAAGTTACCATCGTATGGGATCCACCCAACCCTGCATAGTTGGATTGCGGACTTTCTGAGGGGAAGAACAATTCAAACCGTGGTTGACGGCTCTTCTTCCTCACCGCACCAAATCAATGCGGGGGTGCCACAAGGATCTGTGCTGTCTCCGACGCTGTTTTTATTGCACATCAACGATCTCGTTGAACGTGCACCAATTCACTACTACGCTGATGACAGCACCGTTCACGAGGGTTATCTTTTTGACAGGCCCCCTTCCACCTATGATGTCCAAACAGCTCGGGAAGTTTTGAAGCAAAAAATTGACCACCACCTCGAGATGGTTCGTGCCTGGGGTAAGGCCAACTTGGTCAGTTTCAACGTCACAAAAACCCAAGGGTGTCTGATTTCTGCAAGGAGGGAGATCTCGACGAAACTCGACGGACACGAGCTAACCACCTGTTCACGGTTGACGTTGGATTCATGAGAACGGGCCGTTTTTACGACTCGTTTTTGTGTAAGTCGGCTCGTATGTGGAACGAGCTACCGGCATCTGTTTTTCCTCCCTCCTATAATCCGAGCCTCTTCAAAGCCTACATTAACAAATCCCTTCCTACAGCCCCTACCTTATTCCGCCTCACAACGCCGCCCAACCGGGTGGCGACATAGTTCTCCTGTCTGTACACTGCACAGTCAGGGATGCTCTTGTGAGGTGTCACATAAAAAAAATATATATATATTATTAAGGCAAACTCAGGTGCATGAACACGTGCTTTGATATATTATAAATAAAGTTGAAGTTTATAAAGCAAAGTTGAAGTTTATTAGGAAACTGCCTGTAATCCTGCTTTGTACCGGATTATAATAAATCAGCAATACGATTTTTTTCTCCGTGTACGTTGTAAGTTTTCTTTTTTGAGTCGATGCGAGTGAATTTCTAACATATGTCCTTATCGCTTAATAGTCCAGCAGATTGTAAACACTGATCACTAATCTGTTGGACTAAGGTTATTATACTTCTTTATACCAGAAGATACATTATTTACTAAATATGCATTGAATAAAGGCTAATTTAGTAAGTAAGTACCTTAGTCTGGTTTATTTCCACGGTTAAAAAGATTTTATAGTTGATCGAGTTTTGCCCTATAATACTTAGAGCAAGTAAGTTTAATAACATTTTCCAAACACCCTTCCTTATAATAAGGATCAATGTCTATCGCTAGAGTAACCCTGTCTGTGTGGGCAACGTACTTTGGTGGAGGGTGGTGGAGGGTGGCAGGGGGAGGGATAGCAACAGGCGGAAAGTGCGTTCGGTTTCCTAGAAAGGTGTGTTGTAAGCTGTTGGGCTATTTGTCAAAGGATTCTATAGTGCCCTAAACTTTGTTATGAGTTTGGGAAGATTCGGATTTTGATATTTTTTTTGCTCAAAAACTATAAAATTGAAAATTTACACGAATTGGTTTGTGTTTCACACTAATATAATATAAGATTTATAGACTAATGATTTATCGGTGACTGATGAGGTCAATGAATGCTGGAAACGAATGGGGGTGTTGACATTATTTTTATTGATCAGTATTTGGTAATAAAAATAAGATATTTTTGGTTCAAACGATACCCCAATATATTTTAGAATATTTAAATTCCTGCTGATTAGTCGGATCATAAAAATAGAATTTTATAACCTTGATGGTAGTGGGAGATTTTCAAATATTGTCAGGTTATTCGCAATGCCTAAATAATATACAAATATTCAAGGGGTTAAAAAAATTCTAAAGATCATTGGTTTTATTTTTACCACTGAAGTTTTGAAAACACTCGTAAAATACATTGATAGCAAAACTACTTACCATTTTCCGTTAGAAATGGAATATTCTATGTTCCTTTCTTTTCGATAGCTTGTTGGTTTTTTAATCCTGAGAAAATGCAGTACACGTTTGCACCTTTTATGATAATTGTGACGAAACCATCCTTCTTCGTCGGGGTCGGTTCATACATATTTATGAATCCAATTGACTGGACTTCGTATAAGATCGATCGTTCTAGAAGGTTTTTGATCCGTCTAAAAGCGGGGGATTTTTAGAAATTAATTAAAATAAATTAATCTCTGCTTTTTGTTTTTATTTCTCGATATCTTTGAAATAACTCAAATTAAGTGTGCCGGCTGCAATTATTCGTATTTTCAAATGCACGCAATACTTTTAATATCCAAAGGTAGAAATTAAGGATTGTGTTCTGTCGATATGTTAACTACCGAGCTACATGCGAGCTACAGGCGTTTTCCCCAGCTTCACACTAAATAAAGTAGAAATTAATGATTTTGTTCTGTCGATATGTTAACTACCGAGCTACATGCGAGCTACAGGCGTTTTCCCCAGCTTCACACTAAATAAAGTAGAAATTAATGATTTTGTTCTGTCGATATGTTAACTACCGAGCTACATGCAAGCTACAGCGCGTTCCCCAGCTTCACACTAAATAAAGTACAAATTAATGATTGTGTTCTATCGATATGTTAACTACCGAGATACACGCAAGCTAGAGGAACTTTCCCCAGCTTCACACTAAATAAATTATATGTGGAAATTTTTTACATGGGTGACAAATGTTAATTGCGGAAGGTCAACTAAATTTTTGTGCTCATCTTGAGCGATAATTCCCATCGCTCCCACTTATTGTAGGTGTCGTACGACCCACGGAGGGTAGTCTTGCTATGCGGCAGTTGGCAGTAATTGCTTCACAGAAGAAGAAATTCCGATACCTCCTTTGATGTCTTTTGCTTCTAGTCCCAGTGTAACATTTCAAGCTGAAATGAATTAAATTCAGAAAATGACAGACCGGTGACGATAAATCGCATTTAAATGCAGACAAAAAGACAATGTTGATCAAAGAAAGTATTATTCACAAAAGACGGAATTGAATTATATACCAGTGTGATGATTGAAAGTGTTTATTTTTTCTAAGAATGGTTAATTTTTAACTATGATTTAAATTGACAGATTGATGTGAAATAAACATAATCGGGATTGCAGATTAGAATACATAATCTTAGAAGAGTTTATATATTACTCCCGAACAATAAACATAATCGGAATTTTGTATTAGAATACGCAAACTTAGAAGAGTTTATACATTGTTCCTGAACAATAAACATAACCGGAATTGCGTATTAGAATGCGCAATCTTAGAAGAGTTTATACATTGCTCCTGAAAAATAAACATAATCGGAATTGTGTATTAAAATGCGCAATCTAAGGAGAGTTTATACATTTCTCGAGAACAATAAACATAATCGGAATTGCGTATTAGAATACGCAATCTTAGAAGAGTTCATACATTGCTCATGAAAAATAAATATAATCGGAATTGGGTATTAGAATACGTATTTTTAGAAGAGTTTATTCATTGCTCCTGATTAATAAAAAAAATATTTATTGATGAATTCTTTAAATGTAAACCGTTACAAAACGAATATATCTTTTTTACCCGAGTTCTTACGCAATTTTCTCTACATCAAAAATAAAAGATAAAATAAAGTTTTTCAGAATTAACGTATTTTTCGTAAATATCAAAATGGCCATTGTTTTAATATTATTCGGTATACACATACCAGAATCCCACATAACGGTTACAGTTTGTATTAATGTGTGCATATATTATTTATTGGCATTATTTGCTTCAATACAGGCTTAGGCTTAGTGAGGTTGATTTTTATGAGAAAAAACAGATTAATGTTTGATGAGATGCAATAATTAAATAAAATAAATAATTAATTAATAATCATAATTCATTAATACATAAATAAATAATTAGGTGCCTCCAAATCTACCCACATTCCCACACACCCACCAACCGAGTGCTTGTCGTGGACATCTCAAATCTTATTCAGATGTTGAAAAACCCTCGCTGGGCACAAAGCAACCTTTTCTAAATAATTGAAGTTGGAAGGGTCTAAACTAATTTAATTTGAAACTCAAAAACCATTTTTAAGCCTAAATCTGAAGTATGCACGCTTTAAAATAGAAAACTCGGCCCACTTCGTTAATGACACTCTGGCCTCTCTGGTCACTCTGGGCAGTCGGGAACGGTCGAACGTTTACGAGTATTTACAATATAAAGGATGGTTTTTGGCAATTTGGCGTTGGGCGGGAACTGGCGTGCGCGGCGTGTATGGTGGGAAGGGGAGGGGAGGGGGGATACCCGCCAAATTGAAAGGGCGGCCAGGCGAGGGTAAGCGGCTTTAATCTATCTACAACTCACAGACCATCAATAGCTGCCCATGCGTGATGTGTGGTGGGAGGGACGTAGGACGCTGTTCACTTTGTTATTATATTTTTGAATTTTTGGCCCTGTCAATGTTTAAAGGAATATTCTATCCACAAATGGCAAGACAATGCCGTCGCGACGCTAAGCTCTGTCACCGCGAGAAGAGCGCGGCGGTCGAAATGTAGTAACATCTGTAGCGGCTGTAGGGGTAGTGGGCAGAGGCTATAGATGCGGTGGCCGCAGCAGGCGGCTGTAGCATCTGTAGTCGGTATTAGAAGAAACGACTGGACGGTACTGGCTTTTGTGGCAATTTAGTGGCTGTAGAGGGCAATTGTAGCAGCTGTAGCGCTAGCGGTGTAGCAGAAGAGGCTGGACGGTACTCGCTTTTGTGGCAATTTAGTGGCTGTAGAGGGCAATTGTAGCAGCTGTAGCGCTAGCGGTGTAGCAGAAGCGGCTGGACGGTACTGGCTTTTGTGGCAATTTAGTGGCTGTAGAGGGCAATTGTAGCAGCTGTAGCGCTAGCGGTGTAGCAGAAGCGGCTGGACGGTACTGGCTTTTGTGGCAATTTAGTGGCTGTAGAGGGCAATTGTAGCAGCTGTAGCGCTAGCGGTGTAGCAGAAGCGGCTGGACGGTACTGGCTTTTGTGGCAATTTAGTGGCTGTAGCGGGCGATTGTAGCAGCTGTAGAGCTAGCGATCGTAGTGGTGGCTGCTTTTTCTTACGGGATTGATTATTGGAAAACATATTTGTTAAATAATAGTAATATCGCGCAACTATTCATAAAGTTGGCACAACTATATTTTAAAATTGTTATCACTTAAAATACAAAAAATAATCGTTTCTGTACATGTGTGTTTTATTGTCCTCTGGATTAAAATTGATCGATTTCTTGTAAAAAAATTCCTAAAAAACTTATTTATTTTAATCTTAAAGCGTAATTGATTTTGTAGGGTTCCCGATTATCTCAACCATTTCCCACACTTTTTTAATTAAAAACGGGGGATATCAGAGAAGCAAAACTACGCAAGATAATGAAATTGGATTATTCACGCTAATAAAATATTAGAAAAATATAACGTTTTTTTTTAAGGCAATTACAATTTTGTATAATTGCCTTATTTTTAAATTTTATTTTTTTTTAACGGATGTAAAATTATTATGTTAGTATTGGAATGTGAAGTATTTATAGTCTAAATACAACGCCCACATATAATTGTACCAGTCGGCACTTAGCGATTCGAACTGTTCTTGACTCGTGCCAACCTGTGTCCACCCCAGTTCCAAGAAGCAGTGCAGTTTTGCGACACGTCACAAATAATCTGAGAAAAGCCCGCTGGTTGTGGGTACCTAATAATACCAGTGAGGTAATGTTACGTCTAACCCCGACGCGGTGCAGTAGCGTGTGGCATCCTTTCAGTGAAAACTTGGGTTTCAGCGGGTTCTGTGATTGCGCATAGAACGCTTGACTTATATTTCCCGGTGTCCAGAGTGATGTGCCCAGAGCGCTGTCAGTTAACGGTTTGCTAATTATAATTACCGACTCCCCTCGAAGTGATAAATTCCTCGAGCGCGAGTTGAAAATTACTCGAAATTAAATTATATATTTTTTCTGAAATACAAAGCAATGAGAGCCGACTTTAATATTCCATTTGAATAATTCTCCGGATTCATTGTTTCAATTTTGCAAACGATTATTGCGAGACTTAAAAATAACGAGGTCTTTTGTTTTCTTTGGGCATAAAATTTCCGAGGGGAGTTTAATAAGACAGCCCATTTTTCAGCTACGGGCGTGCAAACTGATGCGTGTTTCTTTGTGGATTAATGCAAAAGGAATATTTTATTTGGTTGAATCTTTTGTAGGTTTGTCGTAACACATGATTTTCGGATGCATTTTTCCGAGAAAAGGTTGTAATTTTGCAGTCACGCTGGTTCTTTTGAAAACTTTAATCAAAATGTATTCCTGTTTACGAGGAACGATTGTTGCCACACTTGAAATCTTCGTCTTTTGTTTACGGAAAAATAATTTTAATCTTGTCTTTTTGTACATTGTGTTTTCTATTCCTCTCACACTCAGAGTATTTTAGGCGCAAGTATAATATTTATTTATTTATTTATTTAGACGCCGTAAAAGGCTTTTACAATATACATGATTTATGTTTACAGTGGTTCACAGGAGCGAAACAGTATTATGTTTAACAGAATAATTACTGAGAAATTATGTTGAAAATTAAACAAGAATAACATCTGGTATACATAAGTACAATAGCATTTTTATTTTCAATCCGTACAGTAGTTTAGTATTGAGGTTATTGTTACCTTCAATATTGAATTTGGTTGAATTTGCTGAGAACTAAGAGTTAGCTCTATTGAATCAGGGCTGTCAGAAAGACATCTCATAACAATTTTGGGAAAAATTATAGTTTTGATTAAGTATATAAAATTATTAGATAACACTCATCTGTCTGATGATGTAAGTGCATAGTTTAGGTTCTGTGATAACTTATGAATAGAATGATATTATGCCTAATAACATTGATAATTACGACAGAGGTATGTTATTATAGCCTTCTTATAACTATATTCCGTGCAGCTGAACACATCTACTACTTCTGAGGAAGCATTGCCAACTGCATGCAATCTAGGTATAAGCGAGTTTCTAAATGACTCAGTCCTGATATTGTTATTGAAATTAAAAAGAATTTTGGATCGAGTGGTTCTAGTGGGTATATGGAAGGTAATTAGGCTTAATATATCAGGGCTGTCTATAATACCATTGACAATTTTAAAAATAAAAGTCAAATTGGAAATAAGTCTTCTATCTGAGAGTTTAAGAAAGTTTAATTCTTTCATCAAGTGATTGTATTTTATTGATTCTATAGGTAGACCGAGTTTATAGTTAATGTATCATAGGAATTTATGCTGAATTTTTTCAATAGAGTCGGAGTGGATTTTAAAGTAAGGACACCAAATAGGAGAATTATATTCGATTTGACTTCGAACAAGTGAGGAATATAAGATTTTTAGTGTTGAAATATTTTTAAAGTCTCTGCCATTTCGGAGAATGAAGCTGAGCATTTTTAATCCTTTGTTGGTGATTGTTTCTACATGTGAAAGAAAGTTAAATTTTGAATCGAAAATAATGCCGAGATCGTTAATTTCACTTACAGAGGCGAGAGAAACATTATTAATTTTGTATTGATAGTTAAGGGGTTGTGTTGTTCTGAAAAATCTTATAATGTGGCATTTAATAATATTGAGATAAAGTTTGTTAGTTTTGCACCAATCTTGAAGTTTATTTAAATTTAATTGAATTTGAATACAGTCATTTATTGTTTTTATAATTTTAAATAGTTTAAAGTCATCGGCAAAAAGTAGCACTTCAACATTTTTATCAAATACAGTAACAATAACGTTTATGAAAAGGAGAAACAGTATTTGGTAAACAGTATGATGGTAGTGTTAAAATAAATCTAGTCTAGCGTTTTATTTCCGCGAACTCCCTCTTTCCTTTGAGCCGCTAAATGCGTAAAGTTTGTTGATGGCAAATTGCTTCCCTCGCCTCGTTGCGGAAGATGGGAAGACGCGGTGAGTGCACGAGAGACGAGAGATGAGAGACGAGAGACGAGAGACGAGAGACGAGAGACGAGAGACGGTGGCGAGTGACGAGACATCATTAGTCCGCTGCGTCGGGGACACAACAGTATCGAATCATCCCCCCCCCACCACCTGGCCCCTGCAACCCGAGGTGACAATGTCAATACGTAGAAAGGTAAAAGAACACCGTGAACCTTCACGGTGCAGGGCAATGATATTAAATTCCCCCTTTAATGAGATTCTCGAGGTTTCATCGACCCGGTGAAATGTGTGGGGCCGTTGTAGTAAGCGGGCAAATAAGGTGACGTCACGCGACAACTCCCTTTCACGGGTCTCAACACCCTTTACGCAGACACTTTGTGCAACAGGATATTGACTAAGTACTAATACTTTTCACTCCAGGGAGACAAATTGCACGTCAAACAAATTCATCCCTGATTTGAAAAGTTTATATTTGCTTGTTCATATTAAAAATATTTTTTATGCAATTTATTATTTATTTTACTGTATATGCTAATTGTATTATTTATTATACTGTATTGCCGATAAATCAACGGACAGTCTCTTGATTCCGAAATAAACCTTATAAATATTCTCAAAAATCAACGGACAGTCTTTTGATTCCTATATAAACTATATAAATATTCTCATAAATCAACGGACAGTCTTTTGATTCCTATATAAACTATATAAATATTCTCATAAATCAATGGACAGTCTTTTGATTCCTATATAAATTATATAAATATTCTCATAAATCAACGGACAGTCTCTTGATTACGATATAAACCAAATAAATATTTTCATAAATCAACGGACAGTCTCTTGATTCTGATATAAACCATTCCTTTGGCGTGCATCCACTCGTTCGGTGCATGGACTATTTTAACCCAAAGAAAATAAAGTACGGTGGTTTTTCTAAAGTAATGTTACATTACATTAGCTCGAATTGTTTTCTTCCCGTTTGGAATCGGTTCACTGCTCGATTTCAAACTAAACAACCGTGAACTTCAATACACGTATGCACGTGTCTCCTTTACTACTTTGTCTATAGTTCTCATAGTCAAACTATGATTAGAGAATGTCTGCGGCTTCGAAACATCTCCACAGATCCATGTGCTTTTGTTTTGAAAAGGTTCCCACGCTCCTCTGGTTCGCATTAACTTCTCGTAAAGTTACTGAACAAATTAACATTTTCATTTATTCTCTGAAAAATGAAGAGTTAAAACTTTCCGCGTTTGTTTTTCCTCTAGGTGCAGGTCACAATAGAGGAAACAATGGAAGCCAGTGCTTTATGAGGCGTGATCGTGTAATGTTTGTTGGCAGAGAAAACTTGGCTTCTTTTTGAAATTTTCCCTGCCATAACGGATGTGATTAATGTCGTTTTTATTCATGATTTTCCGTTTCCAAATGAATTTATAGTTACAATAAAACGTTGATGTACATACCAGATATAAACATATAATATTATAACTTTAGACCGTTATATGGTTAATGTTGTTAATATAATAATATATTTAAGTGTTGGAGTCGTATAAGTAAATTGTCCGAATACCTTACAAACGAATTAGCGGGAATGGCTCGGGGCTGACCCAATTTATGAGGTTGATTTGAAATGTTATAATCGAAGGATGTTTACGATTTGAATTTCATTGGAAACAACCGCCCGGTGAAAGCAATTTCACCCAGTCATTGTCGTTCAAATGCTAGGCAATAATACTAGAACGATGCGGTTCGGCAACGATCCGGTTAGTAGCTACATTTGCAGGGCAGGAAATCCTATGGTAATTTATGTTACGCGTATACGGTAAACAATTTATGTAAATGTGACGACACCGCGGTGCGGTTCCTCTGTTCGGTACATCTGTCTCGTAGCTCTCTGGGCCAGGACCACAATTGCTTTGTATCAAGCTGACACTCTATCCGGGTCCGGTCCTTATTAACATCCCCGTCTTCCGTCGCATAATTTGCC
This sequence comes from Hesperophylax consimilis, assembly GCF_061612785.1. Lineage (NCBI taxonomy): Eukaryota > Metazoa > Arthropoda > Insecta > Trichoptera > Limnephilidae > Hesperophylax > Hesperophylax consimilis. Next base: position 339,867 of record NC_142838.1, on the reverse strand, counting down.
GCTCCGCTTTTGTATTCCGGCCATACTTTGTGAATTGCATTGTGAATTGTGAACCTCGCATGAGGTAACACATTGAATTTGAATTTGGCAAACCTCGAGGTGAGAATAATAAAAAAAACGGAACTACACAAATGAAACGAGTCTGAAATAGCTTCTTACCTTCTTCTGAAATATATTAAGAATTCTATATGTCTGTTTCTTTATCCAGTAATAAGGAAGTTGAGTCAATTTTTTTATTTTTTTATCAATGTTCGCATTTAAACTTAAATACATTTTTTTTTTAAAGTTTGTTTTCATAGTTAAATTAATTCTCAAAGTTTGAATTTTATTAAGCCCGCCAAAACGAGCGGAATCCGAGCGGTAAGAGGAGGGGTGTGGGTGTGACGTCATTCAAACTGTGAGAACCACGTAGCTTAAACATTTTGTATGGAAAAAAATTGATTCTTCAATAAGGAATTCCAGTAATTTTTTTACCAATGTTAACCGTCTATTAGTATTGATGTTATTAAAAAAAAATTGATTAAGATTTCATAGTTAAATTAATATTTTAAGTTAGAATATTTGCTTTTTCCGCCCGGTACGTATTGCCGTCGCTATTTGTTGACGTGCCGCGCGCCAATTCAGGACCGCCGGCAAGAAAAGTAAAGACCAAAAGTAAAATAACGGTTTACAGCCCAGTTCACTGTGAGACTTTTCTGGGCGGCCGGCGCCGCGGCGGCCTGAAGTGTATCACATGTAATGTGACATGTATAATAATAAAAACTTCTAAGCGATGCAATAAACAACATATTATTATAAAGCACGATACGAATATGTATCTTTAGAAATCCATTTCATATAATAATAACAACAAATACCTACATATATTTGACAATAGATGGGAGCTATTTTTTTCCGTCTCTATCTCTATTATTAGTTTCTCCGGGAATGCAGCTGGTTTTCAGCAGTGCCTTACTATATGGTAAACAAAAGATGAAATATTTAAAAGCCATCACCACATTATAATATATATTATAATGAGTAGAGAATAATAAGGAAGTTGAGTGAAAAATATTTATATAAAAGGTATATAAAAATATACCTGGTAAAAGTCAGATGGGTAGAATTCGCAATGATTATTATACTGTAAAAATGTATCATATTTATCGTAACGTACAAATGAACACAATAAATAATTTGATATACTTACTTGGAAGCTTTAACTCAACGACAAATAAACGTTTGGCCTATACACCTCTCTCATCTAAACCGATCATCTCTCATGTAATAGAAAGAGATGCACCATAGGTGATCCGTTGTACGTACAAGTCACGATACATGTGACGTCAGAATTCTTTCGACCAATCGTGGAGCGTATTCAGTTTATTGCTATTGAATGCCTTTTCAAGAACGTTTAACTAATTCTAAGAATAATAATATAGAAATATATTTATATATTTAGAATCGATATTTTTTGATCTACATGAACATATTTTTTATAAGTCAAAATATTTTTCACTCAACTTACTTATTGAATGCATACCTCTAGCATAACTACAAACGGCGTACTTACGGCCTCTGTCCCGTAAACAAGCAACGATCTAGAGTGCAAAACTCTACATCGTATGTGTCCAAATTTATGTAGATATTTTAAAATAAAATCTGTATATACGTAAAATTTCAGAAAGCATTGTTTCTCGTTTTCTAGATTCTAATTTGCCATAAAATGGTGAATCATTTAAATGTAATAAATTTAAAGTAAATGTTCTTTATACAAATAGAACAGCGTCATTGCGCCTTTCGGTTTTTATTTATTTATTTATTTAAACGCCCTAATGGGCTTGTACATGATTTACTGCAGAATACAAAGCCAACAGAAGGTTTTTCATACAGTAATTAATATGTATGTTAAAAACAAAATAAAACTTAGAAGGAGTATGCGACGTACTCGTAGGGAGGTATAGAGAGAAGATTTAATAAAATAAAATAAAAGACAAGAAATGATAAAATTTAATAATAAAACCGACCCCGTTCAAAACATTCAAAATAACAATCCTCGCGCGGAAAATCAGTATTTTTATGGAGAAAGATTTTTGGCCCGAAGGAATAGTGTATCGAACCTTCAAAGAAAGAAATCACAGCTCAGACAAAAGTTCAAACAATACTTAAGCAATGGATCCTCTTAAAATTATTAATATCAATTGCAGATCAGTGAGAAGGACAGTGAAATTTATTCACGAAATATGTGAGGAATATGATGTCATTTTATTACAAGAAAAATGGCTATTACCCACTGACATAAATTATCTTTCAGAAATACACCCAAAATTTTCAAGCTTGGGCACATCTGCCATAGATACATCTACCGGCATACTTAGAGGGCGTCCTTACGGTGGGACGGGCGTATTGTGGCGGAGCGCAATAAGGGCCAAGGCTATCGAATGCAATGACAATAGGTTATCGGGAATAGAAATAAAGCTGGATAAAGGATTGTTGTGTATTCTCACAGCTTACATGCCAACTTTCTGAAATGATAACATACCCGAATTTTCAAGATGCCTGGCAAACCTGCATTCACTTATTGAAGATAAACAATATACGAACTGCCTTATTATGGGTGATTTTAATGCCGATCCAAAAACATTATTTGGGAAAGATTTATAATCATTCTGCAAAGAAAACAAATATCACTGCATCGATATTGAAAAACTGCCAGAAAATTCCTACACATATGTTAGTGATGCACTTAACACAACGAGCTGGTTAGATCACTGCATAGGGACGGCCACAATTCAAAAGATGACAAAAAATATTTCGGTAAAGTACGATGTTGACTGAACAGATCACCGGCCCATGTCAATTTGTTTAGAAACAACAGGTATAACCGCAACGGAGGAAATATCCCCGATGGCTTTGGATCCAGTAAAATGGAGAGCACATAATACTTTGCAGATCATGTCCTATTCTGCCACTGCATCATTTTTAACAAACCGCATTAAATGCAGCAGCGGGGTCGAACTCTGTAAAAAGTCAGGATGCAAAAATAACTTTCATAAAGATGCCATAGACGAACTATATGAGAAGATTGTAGAGTCACTAAGTATTGCCGCTAAAAACGTCTTTGAAAGTGAGCGCAAACATAACAGAACCACATCCAAACATATTCCTGGATGGAACGATAATGTATCGATTCATTATGAAGCATCACGAAATGCACTTATGAAATGGATTGGAAATGGAAAACCCCGGTCGGGTCCCTTGGCAGAAAATAGAAAAATACTGAGAAGAAAATTTAAATATGAATTGAGAAAATGTCAAAAAACAGCGGAGCAAATAAAAATGGACAAAATATCAGGTGCAATTGAAAGACTTTTGAAGAATTTTGGTAAAAAAACAGGCAACGTTTTAAAAGCTAAAGCACAGATATCTACCCATATTGAAGGAGAATCGGACGCAGAAAAGATTGCTAATATTTTCAAAACCAACTTTTCAAAAATATATGAAAGAAACGAATCCACCATCTTAGAAAAAACATGCGAAGATGAGGACGAAAACATAATCGTTACGAAAGATATGGTCAAAACAGCTGTAAAACGAATGAAAGCTGGAAAATCGATTATGATAGCCTGAGTATTGAACACGTTAGAAATGCAGATGAAAAAATATATGCTAAATATACGCTTCTAGCAACGCTATTCACGCAGATACTTCAACATATGCATATGCCTAGAAACTTCTCACGTACAATTATAGTAGCGTTAGTTAAATCCAGACAAGAAGACATATCCAGTGCTTCCAACTATAGGCCGATATCTCTAGCCACAATAATATCCAGAATATTTGAAAGGGTTTTACAAATCCACATAGAAGCCAAACTATTTACGTCCGACAGCCAATTTGGTTTTAAATCTAATTTGTCAACAGATATGGCAAAATTCAGTTTGAAACAAAGCATCGAATATTATAAGGCAAGAAAAACAACAGTGTATGCTTGTTTTCTAGACCTAAGTAAAGCTTTCGACCGAGTATCTCATGCACTCCTTTGCAAAAAACTAAAAGAAAGGAATGTACTCAGTTCAATAATTAACATTCTGGCGATCTGGCATCATCAACAAGAGAACCAAGTTATCTGGAAAAATAAAATGTCAGTACCAGTGAATACGGAATGCGGCGTCAGACAAGGGGGAAGCTTATCACCAATTTTATTCAACGTCTATATGAATGTTTTAAGCAATAAACTCACCTCGATGAATGTAGGTTGTTACCTGGGAAACATTTGCGTAAATAACATTGCGTACGCAGATGACATGGTTATTTTGTCTCCAAGCATTAAAACACTAAGAAAGCTATTAAAGATATGCGAAGAATATGCCGCTGAACGTAACATGGTCGACAACCCAACTAAATCTGTGTACTAGTATTTAAAACAGGCGCAGGCCCTACTACCCGTCAGCCTAAACGACACAAAAATAAGTGAAAAACCGGAGGTCAAATACTTAGGACACCTTGTAACAGCGGAGCTCAATGATGATATGGATATTGAGCGACAGAGAAGATCACTGTGCACAGAGCCAATATGATTTCTCGACGATTTAACAAGTGTAGCCCAAAAACAAAAAGGCAACTTTTTAACACATACTGCACGAGCCTATATACATCGGAGCTGTGGACCAACTTCAACAAAGCATCTCTAAAAAGAATGGAAGTACAGTACAACAATTCCTACCGAATACTTTTTGGGCTGTCCTGGTACTGCAGTGCCACTGAGATGTTTGTAGAAAGGCGTGCTCCCGGATTCCGAGCACTAATGAAAAAATGGATCACCAGCTTTCGAGCACGACTAACCACGAGCGAAAACGGTCTTGTGATGGCAGCACTGCACTTCTGGCAGGGACCTATTTACAAGCGATTGAGCCAAATCCTGATGTCATAGATAAATCATTACGACACACTACGATCACCTACCTACCGCCTTGAGTTCACAGTGAAATACGCTCCATATTAAAATTGCATAAACAGTAAGGATTTGCAAGTAAATACAAACAAAAAGTGTTAAATACTTTATATTACTTGGTGTTTTCAGAAATCAGTCAGTTATATTTCTTAAATATACTGTGTGCTGAGCAGTATCGTGTTTTAAAATATTAAATAAAAACATTTCTGAAATCATAAACATACAGAACGCGCATCCGCAAAAAATAAGTTTGTCATTGGTTGCAAGTGTCGTCATTTTCTCGCTATTGGCTAATAGTGTCATCATTTTTGAATCGTGCCTAACTGATTGCGGGAAATAGGCGCTAGTATCAAATTTTTCAAAGAATAGTGTAAACATCATATTAACTAAACATGGATCTAAACGAAAACTCGCTCAACTACATGACAAAGGCAAAAGATCTACTTAGTTCCCTTATCAAAATTATAAATGACCCGGGTAACAAATTCACAAAGGAACAAATGGGAAAAATAACACCTTTAACAACGGAACTCTTGGGAACAACAGGATTAATGGCCGTCCGAATGGGTATTCTCGAAGGAGAATTATCGACCTTAAAAAGTGCAGCTCTTACTCAATTTACTGATACTAACCCCACAAATCCTCCACCTAATATTTGTGAAGTATTAACCGAAATTGAAGAGAGGAAGCTTCGTGCAAAAAACATAATTCTCTTCAATATCCCGGAGAGTATGTCAGATCTAACATCTATAAATATTTCCGATGATGTTAAAAAAGTTACTACGGCCCTGAAAAATATTGATATTACCATTAATACTCAAGACATTAAAATGTACATGTTGGGAACGAAGAAAATTTCAAATAAATGTAGACCAATCAAAATAAAACTTAATGAGGAGCATTTAGTCCGGACAATCTTAATTAATAACAAAAAAATCAAAGCCGGCAACGATCAGACGAGTCAACAAAGAAAACAACTTATGATGCTTCGGGACGAACTGGAAACTAGACAGAAAAATGCCGAACCAAATTTAACTATAAAATATATTAATAACCTCCCCAAAATTATCAATGTTTTGCCAAAAAACTCCAACTAAATAAATGTAACCTGTACTATCACAATATCAGAAATGTTATAGAATTACCCACGAAGGTGGTTGATGTGAAATTACAGAGGCCAGCTAATAAAAATAAACCGGGATCATGCTGCATCTACTACCAAAATATCAGAGGTATCAAATCAAAACTCGGTAAATTCAAAGTTACAGCTCCAACCATCACACAAGACGTCATCGTACTCACCGAAACCTGGTTGGAACCTTCTATTCATTCAGCGGAGCTCGGATTACCGAATCACAACATATACCGAATGGACGGGAGTCATAATACTAGTGCCAAATCAAGAAGAGGGGGCGTCTTAATAGCAGTGAATAAAAGTACTAACTCTAAATTAATTAAACATAAAAATTATGATGTTGAGCAAATATTTGTACTATTAAGCGGAAAATCATGTAAAACTATTATTGGCAGTGTATATATTCCTCCCAACTCGGACTTGTCGATATACAAAAATCACTGTGAGGACGTCGAGTATGTGAAAACAAAATATCCAACACACAAAATAATTGTCTGTGGTGATTACAACCTACCGAATTGTATGTTTAATGATTCTAATTACTCGCCAATTTCTGATCGTGAAAGGGATATTCTGGATATGTGTTCTTATTTAAATCTTTTTCAATTTAATAACGTACCCAATGTTAACAATCGCATTCTCGATTTGATATTCTCAAATGAAGATAATGTAAATGTATACGAATCTCCTGAGTTCATTGTCCCTATAGATAAACACCATCCTATACTTATAATTTCTATACCCTACACTGGAAATGATAATCTTAAAATCTCAAGAATTTGTTATAATTTTAAAAACGCAGATTACAATAAAGTTAATGAGGTACTGTCTAACATTGACTGGACAAGTCTAAATGACGGTGATTTTGATTACAATACTGACTATTTTTACTCGCAACTCAATAATGTAATTTCAAATAATATTCCTCTTACCCAACATAAAGAATCAACGTATCCAATATGGTTAACTAAGGAATTGATTCACTTGATAAATTGTAAAAACGAATCTCATAAAATCTATAAAGAACATAGATCTGTATCTAATTATATTAAATGTAAAAGTGTCAGGAAAGCTTGCAAAAATTTGTCTAAAAATAGTTATAAAAAATATATAATGGAAGTGGAAAATACTATAAATCATGATGTAAAACATTTCTGGAAACACGTAAAGTCTATGAAAAAAAATGAAGTCGGGATCCCCGGAACTATGAATCATAAACAAAGGAGTTCTAGCAACATAAAAGAAATTGTTGACATGTTTGCCGATTTCTTTAAAGATACGTTTGAACCTGACATTTGATAACCACTAAAGCGATGCAAATGTTGGGTTTCATATTAAGAACTTCAAAAGATTTCAAAAATTTAAAAACTTTAAAAATATTGTATTCATCCATTGTCAGAAGCCACTTAGAATTCAACTCAACCATTTGGAATCCATTTTACAATATTCATGAAAAATCTATCGAGCGAATCCAACATAAATTTTTACGTAACATAAATTATAGATTAGGTATTCCTATTGAAAACATTAACTACACCTCACTGTTGAAAGTCATGGGCCTTGCCACATTAAAAGAAAGAAGAATATGTTCTGATCTTTTTTTCTTTATAAAATTGTTAATAATATGACTCCCCTGAACTCCTTAGGTTGATGGACTTTCATGTGCCTAGTAGAACGGTTCGTCAGAAGGTACCTTACCATTGTAACATTGCAGGTACCAAAGCAGAAATAAATTCAGTAATGAACCGACTACACAGTGCAGGGAATAAATATTGCGTGAACACTAACGGTACTGAATGTCTATCAGCCTATAAACACATTATTATTAAATCTGTATGTCAAATATGAACTTGGCAAACATTAAACGGAGTATGTGCGAACTATTTCTACTACTCTACAAAATATGTTTAAATAAATAAATATTATAATACTTAGTTTAATATTATAGTACTTAACTTAATATTATAGTACCTACTTTGTTTAATATTATGATACTTAACTTAATATTGTAATACTTAGTTTAATATTATAATGCTTGGTTTAATATTGTGATACTTGACTTAGTATTGTGATACTTGGTTTAATATTTTAATACTTAACTAAATGTTTTTCTATTAGACTTTTTTGTCGATTCTTATCCTAATCTTGCGTAATAGAGATTGTTAATTAGAGTTACATAGTTTATAGGCTAATGTGAACAACAATTTCATCCTTTTTTATTCAATTGATTTGGAGGATATTGGCAGATCATATATTTTTATTTCATTTACTTAAATTTCATGTTACCTAAGTTTCGTAAACTCTTGTTTCATGTTACCTATATTTTGTTAACCTATGCATTGTTAAATCTTATATTTTATGTAATCTGTATATTCTTATATATTATGTAAACTCTTTACTGTTATTGTATTTAAAAAACATAATTGCATTGTATGTAAAAGCCCTATGGGCGTTTAAATGAAATAAATAAATGAAATAAATATATATTTTTTTAAAAATATTTTTTCTTTTTAAAAAACTTTAATCTCATTATGTTTTTTGTATTATTATTACTATTTTCTTTTGTTTTCGTTTATTTTGTATGTATTATCTTACAATATTTTTTTATATTTACTTTATATATATTCTATGTATAATAAGGAGCTCGTGGGATTGCACCACCCTCCCAGAGATCTGGTATCAAAAAAAAATTAAATTAAATTAAAATTAATTACTAACGAGCAAATAAGTCTGAAATTAGTTGGCTTTTGAATCCCATAAAATTATTAAGACCAAAATTATCAATAAGTTAACTATTGTGGTGAATAACTAGTGATGGATTCTTGGAATTGGTGAATAAATAGAATAGTTAGTATTGAAGTTTTGTTACGTTTAAAAGTGTCTTTGCTTCGAGTTTTGTCTTCATATATCAATACGGGGCTGTCAATTAGAGATTTAATCATTTTGAATAAAAATAATATGTCAGTTAAAATTCTTCTATCTGATAGTTTGAGAAGTCTCGTTTCGATAGGTAAGTTATTATAATTTATAAATTCGATTCATTTTTAAATTTGATATACCGAAAGTTAAAATTAAATTATATTATGCTTAGCTTAGTTATTCATATTATTGAGGTACGTTACTATAGCCATCTTGTTACTGTATTTCGTACACTTGAACACATCTACAATTTGTGGGAAATTATTACCAACTGCATGTAATCTAGGTACGAGTGAGTATCTAAATGACTTAGTCCTGATATTGTTGTTGTAATTGAAAACAAATTTTCATCGAGTAGTTCTATTTGGTATGTTTGAATAAATCAGGGCTGTCTATAATAGCATAGACAAATTGTAAAAATAAAAGTCATGTTGGAAACGAGAAATTTTTATCTCATTTGGGTGTTAAAAATGTTACCTGGCTATTATAGACTAAGAGGTCTTGTATTTTATCGGTAGGGAAAAATTTGCTTCCTAAAAATCCTACTAAAATCGCAAGTTTGTGATCTTCATTCTCAGCGTATCATCGGCCATATACTACATACGTGTCTCATAGTGTTACTTTGGGATTGTCAATTCAGATCTAGAATTCAATTTTTTTCTGCAATTGACTTCACCTCGCTTCCCGTCTCATTTCGTGAAATTGACGTATGGCCCTCTATCGTGATTTCGGTATTTGTACAAACGCCGCCACTCGTCTCGTACACTCTGTATACTATAATTACATACTGGGTCGAATAAATTAGGAAATTAAATAAGTATACATAAGTAATCATTGTTTCAGAAAGGTTTACGAAATGAATTGATCCGGATCGTAGGAGGTGGGAAGTAGGAAGGGAGAGGACAGTTTTCCGAGTAAACGTGACGTCCTATGGCAAGTACGTAAATCAGTTTAGAATGCGCAAGTGCTTCTAAATGGGTTTATTAAAATCAAGTTAAGATTAGAACGTCTTTGAACATCTTAAAACGGAAGATGGCGCTCACAGCGCTGACTAAGCTCACAGGCGACGAGGGATGATTAGAAGACAAAACCATTTTCTTTGTGGCGGATTCAAATTGGGTTGAATTTTCAGGAAATCCGTCCCGCACTTCAAAGCAACAATCTCAGAGACCGTGATATTGTAGAAAATTCGTTGCCAAATAATTTGGCTGTGTTCGGTTTTATACGTGTAGTTAGGCTACCCTGGTTCCCGCGCACCCGCTATCCCTGAAACCTGATGCCTGATGCCTGATGTTCGGGAGAGCCAAATCTCGGCAGCACAGCTCGTTATCGCCCTATTTATGGAATGAAACATCTCGTTGAGGTAAACCGTTAAAAAAGCGTTACTTTTATAGGCGCATTAACATCCATTTTTACGAAAACGTTAGCACTTACGCATTTTTCGATGGCCAATATTTGAATTTATGTTAATTGTACTTGTAACCGACTTCGGCACATGGCGTTCAAGAATTGAAAAAACCTCGTGCTTTTTTAGCTCACGTAAAACAAATTACACAGAATAAAGGAATGATAAGAAAGCTGCATGAAAAGTCGACCAATCGACTCTAATAAAATTCAAGTGCTTTTAAAGATTTAAAAATTCTTTCTCTCCCAATCAATTTATTTACTATGAGGAGGTTCACCAAAAAACGTTAAATTATTTAAAAAAAAGATAAACCTAAATATGAATAGTCTACTGATTTCGATTGTATAATAATATTGTTGATTAGTTAATGAATACTATAGTAGAGGTGGCATCTCACAGCCATTTGAAAGGTAATAAAACTCATGACTTGCTGGAAATAATATTGAAGTTTCGTCAATTTATAATATTTCCTCAATTTCCCAGTTCCCAGTTTCTAGTCCAGGCCGCAGTCCCACGAGTAACATCTGATATCCCAGATTCCAGCCGGGGCTATGAAGAGCATTGCTCGATGATTATCGATCATTATTAGATCACCCAAATCAAAGAGTCATTTAACCGATAAAACAACTCCCGATATTAGACATCGGGACATTTCACATTTTTATCTAAATAATTCACTATACATCCATTATAATATTAATTAATACGTAACCATTGAAATACGTAAAAAGTTCTTAGAATTGCATTCTTCCTCTCCCCAGTCCAGTCCAGTCCAGTAGTAGTTTCGTGAGATAAGAAGACTGCAGATGAGAAAGAAACATAACTCCAATTTAGGAGGCGGGAATGGGTACCGCCACCCCGGGAGCAATTCTTTGGATAACGAACACCCTGTAATAGGACACCCGTTGTTCACTATGTTTGGTGACTTAGAAGGGGTGCCCGGGTTCATGGGTCTGGCGAGTTAGTTTTTTGTATTTTTCCTGCATATTAATTTATGAGTATTACTTTTCCGCGTTTTACGTTATATAAAAAATTAACAAAATAATTTCGTCCTCGTAAAGATAAGTTATTTATGAACTCTGCATAAGTTATTGTGTAAATATGCTACAGTAATATAATAGACGTCAGTCCTTTGACAAAACCAGACCTCTCCATCTCCAACTCTAGACTTGGAAGAGAAGACCTTAAACCGTCTGTAGCCGAGCCGAGAGGGCTGATCCGAGAAGTGAAATCTGTTGCCTGGAAACTTCGTTGAAATTTTTTTTGACGTCGGCGTCGCGCCCTTCTCAGACGCACACATCAGCACGCTGTCGAACAGTAAAGGTGTCGCAACTTCAGAATGCATTTACATAACTTTGCGGTGAAAACAAGCCACTTTGGTTTAAGCTGTTATCCGAGTTTAGGGCTACACCACACCGAGTACATGTTACTTTGATGGCCTTAAGTACACACACAATTAATGCGGTGCTAATTTCATCAATGCGTGAGCATTTTATTAATTAATATTAGATAAGTTGCAAAAATAAAATGTTAATATAAGGGGTGAAGAGTTTAGCTTAAAAGGGTATCCATTTCTCACAGTCAGTCTACAAAATAAATAATTCAATACATGCAGATCGTTCTAGATAAAAACTCTAGACTAAAATAAATAAAACACATAAAACGGAATGATGAAAACAAACAAAAACCAAAGAAAAGCCAACATTAGTGAATGTATAATATAGTAGTAACAACTTAAATTCTATTGCCTTTGAGCGTATATGTTGTGTTTGTGATAAGATTTGTTTGGACGTGATCAATTTTTGACAAATATTGTAATGCTGTCTAAAACGTTGGTCCGCTGTCGTCCAAATCTCAAATCATATCAGTATTATTTGTTAGGTTCACGTGAAAATAAATTGTTTAGCAAATATGTTAGTTTAATTGAATCATGGACGCTTTTTTTTAGTAAGTTATCGTTTGTACCTTCTTCTTTACTCTTTAAGTTTAAGCGCATTTTTTCTGGAAGTAGTAACTCTTTTATTATATTAATTAGTGTCAGTATGATTCTTATTGTAAATCATCTGCCGGAACCAAGACAGTCAGAATTAAATTCATCATTTAAAATAATATTTTATAGGTAATAAGCACAGCTTACAGAATTTCCTCAAATTGTAAACCCATGTTTATATTTAAAACATAAGAAAATTACACGAAAATTATAAATGTCAACATTTAATTACAACTGATATGCCTGTTGCAAAGAAAAACCTTTTGTTTTGAAACCCCGCCCTTGTAAAACATAAATACCTAGCAATAAAACAATCTTATTAAGTCTGAAATATTCGTAATACATTTCCAATCAGTGCTTTGGGCCTATCAAAGCTGCTTGCCGCTCTCGCTCCGTGTTTTCACGCCACGGAGCACTTTGATCTGTCTCCCTCCCCCTCCCGCCAGTGGGAGGGAGGGGGAGGGAGACAGCGCCCGTGCCTTTTATTGCCTTTGGGCATTTTCCGCCCTTAGACTGCCTCTGACGAAATTAGGTTTTTTTAGACAGACGCAAACTTTAACGGAATTAAAATTTTGTTTTGAACATTCTAAATATTATTTTTACCGAGGTATTAGGTTCATAAATTACCTACCTTGAAACATTGAATTTATTTTGGAATTTCATTTTTAATTATAAATAGTTTTAAATTAAGAACCTTACATTTTTTCACTTGTTTATTTAGATTTTTTTATTTATTTATTTATAATGTATTACAAAAAACATGGTAAGTAACACATTATTCCCAATGAGTTGAGATAAAACTCATTACGGTCGAAGCGGATTCACGAAAAAAACGTTCTAGACGTAAAATTAAGTTTCGTGTGTTACAATATCATCACAAGATCACATAGAAGGAATTTTACAGCAAATATCGACTATTTATAATAATAATCAATCTTTTTTTTGAAATTTGCAACTATAAGGAAGAATACATGTTAAGTGTCCATAGTGTAATTTTTTTTATAAATTAGGTAGTAAATAGAATTAACAACAACAAATAATAATATGAAAACAATAGGTAGTATATAACAAATAGAAAAAGTTGAAGTTTCTCATAACCTGCCTCACTAGGCTAGTGGCTAGCCTGTGTTGAGGCAGTCATTTTAAAAGTTTAAATACATATGAATATACCTACACTTATAATATAATCTTTCAATATTTCAGTTAGATCAATAATTTAGAATTTGGGTGAAGGCCTATTATTGTTTTTGATCCAAATTATAATGTTCTTTTTGAAATTCTTTTGAAATTTTGTATCATATTCTTTTATGTTCTCTGGAAGAGTATTGTACAATCTTCTTGCAATCTACCTAAAATTTCTGTGACCGAAACTAGTACGCATTTCAGTAATTTGGAGTAAATCCTTGTTATTGTTTCGATTACAGTATATAGGTGCGTGAAGATTGTTTTGCGTTTATCTGCCTAACATCAAACACATTCATAATATTAAAAATAAAGTTTGGGTCTGTAATTAGAGGTAGCCTGAGGATTATTTTGATTATCGTTTTCTGTGCTTTTGTAATTGGGTCTAGTGCAGATGAAGTGTAACCTCCCCAAGGTTCTCTTAGTTCTCTTTTCAACTCATTTATTCTTCTGGAAGAGATCAAACAAATAAATCTAAGCAAAACTTCGGAAAAAGATAATACTTTTATTGTGTGTTTTAGGTATTTAACGAATAATTTAATAATATTATCTTCAGTCCAGCCCTGAGGGGAGAGGGAGAGGGAGAGGGTAGGAGCTCCCTCACCTTTCTCTCGTTCCATGCCCCCTTCCACAGCGCCGCTCTCATCTCCCCACTGTTGCAATAGAGACGGCCGGAAATTATATTATGTCTCACTTTATTATTCTCCGATTGAAGTGCTTTTAGGCAACGTTTACGAAGCGATTTTGGGGCACTACATTTTTTAAAACGTAGTTTTTTTTGTTTTTAAAATAAATTCTCTATTTTGCAAAATTTCTGATCGTTACATCAGCGTTCCTATCGCCATGTCTTTCCGAAAAGTTTTAGCTAAATTTTTATAGCAACAATATTACCACCAGCTGTACCCACCACTGGGTATCAATTACCAAATTTACAGAACATCTTGAAAATCAGATTTTTTATATGTGAGTACCCCACAAGAGTCCTAATTTCTCCCAGCAGTCTGGAGCCAGTGAGACTGTGACATTCCCAATTTTGTGAGGCTGAAGGTAGCGGGGAGGGGAAAGAGATAAGGAAGAGGAAGATGGGGAAGTATACAGATATTCAGATGTGGTCATCAAAAAATAAAGCCATTTTAAGCAAAGTTGCAATTTTAAACGGTGGTCTTTTCACCAGGGCGATATATAAACAAATATTTAGTATGATAAATTGTAAACATATCATTTATATTTCTTGCCACATGATAGAGGATTTCCACTGAATATTTTATCTGAAAAATTTATTAGTTTTTTTCTGAAAAGTTCGATGCCGACTAGGACACAGATCGGTCATAGATGTACGTTAGTTTGGATTTTGGTTTATATGCTCGTTAGGATGGTCCATTATTAACTCAAAACCTTACGAGTGATGTTTAAAATCCCTATCGGGAACATATTTTTGGAGAAGGGTTTTAAATATTTAATGCTAGATCGAAGTAATAACCTAAGTTTGTCCTTTCGGTTGGTTTACCGAGCGTATTTGTAAATGTTTCTTCGTGGATGATTCTCGTGAAATCGGGCACCCATTATTGTACTTCTATTAGTAGAGTCTATATTGGTTCATTCGTTACATTCCCATGGAATCGACGGTTTCATTTATTTTGCATCATCCTAAGCAAACAGAAAGCTAATCAAAACAATAATAATAACCCTCTGCCCCCAGTGAATGATTACACTTATTCGGGCATGGAGTCTGCGTAGTTAGGTTACTAGTAGAGGAGAAAGAGCGGGGGTAATCACATCACAACCATTACACGAGTAGACGTGAACTGCCGCTGCTTGTCAAAGGGATGTTAGTGCCAGTCATATCAATATTGTGTCACCAGATTTCATGAAAACATTTTTTTGTAATTTTTAGTTTGTTCTAATTTATCTTAACTTTAAAGAAATGTCAAAGCAAAGGTCATTTCGTAGATAATAAATTAAACGATTGTTACCTAGGTACTAATTTAACTTGCATTTATTATTTCTCAAATGTATTCCAGTAGGTATCTATAATTTGAAATGCTAGCAAGCGAAAGTTTATTCATGTACAAAGACATGCAATGACGGATTTTCTGGTGTTTAAAATGTTATTTCGCCAATATTCCGATAATTGTAATACACTATTAGGCGTATGATGCAGGGAATCGCGCGTGATGAGTTTAGATTGGCACTGATACTATTAAGGAGCATGGATTTGGAATAAAACGGTGGTAAAGTATGTTGGACAGAAAGCCGTTTTCCTTCTACAGATAGTATGTAACATTGTTTGAACCTCGAATAACGAATATCCTTCCTCCAAGATAACAGATCCCAAATTTATAAAAAAATAACAATCCATTTCTATTTTGCTATTTATGCTAATTTACTTAATATTTACGGGTACCTTTTGTGTTATAATTGACAAATTTTAACAAACAATTTAACCAACTTAATGAAGAAAATTGTAGTTATTGAGATATTCCTAGGAAACATGTGAAGCTAAATGCGTAAACGGGTTGAAATATCACAAAACTGCGCCATATAAATTCACAGTTATTATTATTATTTTTTTTAGGTCTTTACATAATACGACTATATTCCCTGGATAAAATAAACTAAACAATAATGGACCAATAAACATATTTAGCATTTAAGGAAAGGTTTCTTCCCTTATTTATTTCTCGATCAAAAACACATTTCCTCCGGGTGAGCGAGTCTTCTGAAATAACTTCTGATTTAATTTTCGCGAACTTTTTTGCTTTTTTGGTAAACCCCCCTTCAAATGTAGCATGTTACGTACCCGCATCTACAGGCTCGAACAAGTCGGTTTATTTTCAAACAAATACAGAATAATATCACACGTGATTGAGGGTTGATTTGGGGTGGGGTGAAGCGGGGTGCCGGCATGGCAGATCGACAGGGTGTCCTGCACAGCGCAGGGTGCACGGTGAACAGTGGGGGAGGGTGGACTCAGGCCTGGAGCCTCCACTTCAGTGAAGCGTTTAAACGCCGCTCTCGCGTGTAGCGAGTGGTCCGCGCTGTTCCGAGATCTCGGAGAGAGTATATCTAACTGTTTTTATTTGTTCGAAGGACTTTTGTTAAGGTGATCATTATAGTGATTTCGTTACACGAAATTTTTCAGTAAAATGATTGTTTCACAGTATTTCAGAAATCATTATACCGTTAATGCCAAAATCATCATCGACATTAAATTTGTCTTCCAATAAAATAATTCTGTTTATGTATCAAGTATTTTATACGTTTAATTATTGAAGACAATTTTAAAGATTCATAAACAAAAATATGAAACAGAAAAATCAGAAAAAGATACGGTAACTGATTTTTCTCTTTCAGTTTCTTGTTTATGAATCGTTAATATTGTCTTCAATAATCAAATATTACAATTTGAGGTTGTACTGACTAAGTTATTAAAAAATATTTATATTTTTTAAATTTCCTTGGTTTTTCTTACACACGATTTAATAATAATTGGTAATTTTTATTACAATAAATACATATTATGTATGCCAATTTTATTAGCTATAAACTATTGTTTGAGGAAACAGTCAATAAAGTTTTTAGATGTGTTATTTTAGGAACAACATCAAATGTCTATTAATTTACAAACTTTGGGGAGTAATAAATGCCCAGAGAAACACCCTCTTTTATTTCCCGTTTATTCGGTGCAAACAGTAATATAACGAAAATCGTTAAAAATTTATAAAAAAGATGATGTATAGACGATTCATTTTAGAAAGAGGATTATAGTATTTTTTAGCGTTATTTTTGACAAACCAGGGTTTTTTTTCTCTTCCAGCTAATTCCCGAAAATGGTGGTGGGAAAAGGATTATAAATGGTACTAAAAAAATATTCAGCTACATTACACACAATTTAAATTTATAACGACATAAAATGGGTTTGAAATATACAGCTTATAATTTAAATTCAATATTGATTGTGTGTCAAGAGTGAAATAAATCGAATATAACGTTTTGACGTTCCTTGCATGTTTATTTTAATTTAAAATAAGTCTCAGGTTGCCATTCTTCCTTAGTAACTTGTTGCTGGAATATGTAGTCGTATGGAAGTTGAGAGCGGTGAGTCAACACGGCGATAAAATCATTGTGAAACATCTTCTTGGCAAACAGCCCCCTCGCACAAGGGGCGGGTGGGTATCACTTCCCCTAGCACAGGCATACCCTTCTGGATGATTTCCACTAACACAACGATTGTGATCTTTTATAAAAGTATTACTTCTTATGCTCTTGGTCCATTCATTCTAGAACAAGCATTCCGGTACGTGTCGAAACATAGGCCAGAATTGATTCTGAATGGTGGTCTATCATATGTGTTATTTCAAGACGGAAGACGACGGTTCCGCTGGTGAATGGCCCAAGTTCAACTGGTAAGACAATGTCCATTGTCCAGCCCATGGGACAATTGTAGATGAGTGTTACGGCTGGAGTACGCTCCAGGCCAGCCAGCGATACGATGCCCGACCCAAGGGCCAATCGTATCGTTTATTTATTTTAATGTATTTTATTTATTTGCCTTCTCCTTTCTAATTTTGTCTTTCCCGAAATGAGTTTTATAAACTCATTGGGAATAATAATTTTGGCAGCCATCTCTGGTCTGGAGCTCCAAAATACCTGAAAAAAACCCTTGACTCTGTGCAGAAACGGGCGGTCCGTTTGATAGATTCCCCAATCTTAACAAACGGACTGCAATCTTTAGAGCACAGGCGTCAGGTAGGTATGCTGTCCTTGTTCTATCGGTATTACAATGGAAGATGCTCTGAGGAACTAGCGTCATTGATCCCTTCGGCACCGGTGCGTAGTCGGGATACACGCCAAACGCGCGCCCAACATTTGTACACAGTTGACACTTGTCACATGAGAACGGGTCGCTTCTACGATTCGTTCTTAAGTTCAACAGCTCGGCTGTGGAACGAACTGCCGGCCTCTGTGTTTCCTCCCTCCTACAACATGGGACTCTTCAAGACCCATGTTCACTCCTTCCTCTCCACAAAAAGACCCTCCACACAGCATCCCCAAAGATGACATAGGCCCTGAGGGAAATTATTTTCTTCAGGGCCTCCTGTGTGGAGTAAGAATAAAATAATAAAAAAAAAACATTATTACTTTGTTATCATTTTGTAATGTATTATCTTGTAAAAAAAACAAAAACAAAAAAATATTCGCTTCCGCCGTCCCGAGTGTTACTCGCCAAAAAAAAAATCCATAGACAACTATTTTTGTTGTTTGTTTTTGGGGTGTTATGCCGTGTTGCGCTAACTCCTTCTTTAGCCGACGTTTCGGACAGCGTTGCAGTGTCCATCATCAGGGCAGATTCGGTAGATCCGAAGATGTAAAAACTTACCATAGACAACTACGTGAAAAGGACAATATAAATAGGTACTTCATTAACAGTGTGTTAATCAAGTATTTTTGCGTAACTGCATCATAACAGTAGGTACAATTTACAACTTAGTTGATACTATTTAGAATAGTCAGTTTATTCGGACCCATAGAGCCGGTTGAAAAGAAACCCTTACCTAGCCCGTGTTTGCAATTTCTACACTAAGCATATGCTGTAAATATAACTAATTAGATAATACATTATTATCAATCTGCATCGCCTCAGAATCTACTAGTGAAACATTGTATTTACGACGCATCTACCTATTCACGATCTGATGGTTTGTTCTCGAACGCATTTGCGCCTATATAAAGCGGCTACGTCAAGGTACCTAAGTCAGTCAGTAATTAGCAGGTACGGAGTCTTACAGTAGAGTACCCAGTACGAGCGCTCGCCGCTTACTAAATCCCCCCCACGCCTCGCTTTTCTTATACTACGCCCGGCGTCGCCCGACTTTAAAGGAGATATTCTATGTATAATCATTGGCGCCTTAGCCTTGTGATATCATCCCTGGCCTGCGCCCCTCAAGAGCCTAGGCCCTGTTACACCTTCACTGGTCTGCGCCTTGGCCCTGCGAAATATTTGCCGGCCTGCATCTCCCGCACTCGCATCATCTGCTGACCAAGTCTACCTTCGGCTCTCTTACTTCACACTGGAGTACCAGGAAGACTCAACGTCGCCCCAGTGCTGAACACCATCTAAAAGTCCAGTCCCCACCAATGCGGTGTTGAGCCATCAACTTCATCGCCTCGACCACTCCATCACCGGCTTCCCCGCTCACATCTGGTGTCAATCTTCCACCTGGGGAATTGGGGAACACCGACATAGTTTAGATCTTCGGCCCGGGGAATTCACCATCGACTACATCCACCAACTGCGTGAGCATCGGTCCGGAGTCATCTCAAACTCACTAACTCGATAAATTCATTCGTCTCCTTACCACATTCCCAAAATACATTCAGTCGATCGCAAAGAGCCCGATGAAAAAGAAAATATAATACAGCTAGAGTCTGCATCTGCTCCATTGTTTCGAATAGTCTTGTATCAACGCAAATCATAACTTCATCTTGGATCCGCTGCGCACTGGTGGGAAAACCTTATTTTCATTTGGACCTTATTTATATCCTTGCAATAATTAGGCCTGCTTAACCGTCCAAACTAAAATATTTTTAATAAATTATTTAGAAACGCAATAAATTATGAACGAACAAGATGACAGATCCAATCGGCTTAGATAATGCACCTCTACGTTCCATAGATATTCTTATAATACAGACGCGTAGCGTTATTCATTATCAATACTCTGTTTTTTAAATCATGGCAATCCGTATACTAGTGATGGAAATAAATCGATTTTCGTAAAATCTCGCGCGTTTACGTGAAAAGACGTTCTAATGTCTTGACCGCTATTATCATATTTACGTCTTTTGACGTTCTAATGTTGTGAGTGTTCTAATGTTCTGAGTCTGCTGAAGTGCCCATTCTCCAAAATCTCTATTAATCATAGTCAGATCCGTTTTTGTACAGATGTTCATATAAGATCAGCTATTTAGTTAAGGACAGGGCGCAGGGCGCAGGGCGCGGGGTAGTGTGCGTGGGAGAAGGTCTGAGGCGCTGACGCTGGCTGGGGTGACCGGCTGTTTGTACAAGTGAGTGATTTCCTGTTTGCTGACCCAGGTTCGAGTCCCGCGGAACAGTCCCAGGGGGCACCTCTCACCCCACTCGCAGCCTCCTCCCACCCCCTCTTCCCCTACAGATATTCCGACGCAGCAATTGTGACGCCACATTATACTGTTTGGATTGACGATGGCGCCGGACAGTGTGACTGCTTAAATAATGATCTCGATTAATTTCAATTCCGATAGAGTCAAGGATGACGGAAAGTTATATCCTCGTACGTTACTAAGTAGCGTAATACATATGTATTGTGTTTGTACGCAACACTGCAACTATGTATTTATTTTATATTATAAAAATAAACAGTACATTTGTTAGAGTGATAAAACAATTTAAAGATATTAAATATTTCAGGGTGGGTATCTTTGATATGTTTTCTTGTAATGTATTAATATGTAGTACGCATATTGGGTGACGTGTGGTGTATAGGTGTGTGTGTCGGTAGTTCCACCTATCGATCCGGTAGTATGCAAATCATAATTCAAACAAGAATTTATACTAAAATTGGTGAATAATAATATATCTAAAATATTTAAATGTCTTAGTTTATATTCAATTTATATATATATATTTTTTATATTATATAGAATCTGCCTCCATTAATTAATAAACCAATAATTTTGCACAAAGAACGACATTATTAAAAAAGTTGCTTATTTAAACAGTCTCCCAAATTTAACTGACAGCCAAGGAGATTTGGTGGGCTTGTTTGTCGGTATTTCTTATAAATCGTTGACCGTGCTAGAGAATGTTGCTAACTGACCGTAGATCCGAATTTAGTCAATATCGTTTTTATTTATTTATTTTATATATATAAATTACAAACAATACAAAACAAAATGAACCTTTGTCTATCCAACTGGGAAGGATTCTCGTTTCAGTACAGCCATATTATGTATTTAGTTCATAATATTCTTACAATGGAATGGCGATGCTGTCAAAAAAAAAATTGAGAACATTGTTGATTGCATTCGAAGTGACAGGATGGTTTCTTTATCCTTGAAAGAATCGCAAAGATGTAATTTATTACCAGGGTCAATTTGGATAACATTAGTAATTGCATTCAGAACAGATAAACGGTTTCTTTCGGGTCATCACAAGTCTGAGATTCTTTCCAGGGCATTTTGGAGAACATTTACAATTGTATAGTTAGAATTTCCACATTTATAAATCAGTATAAGACATATGAATCCTTTAGTACTTTTTGACATAGGGCTTTATCGATCTCCGTGCTAGACCTCATCATGCTTCTATTAAATTTGTGTGTGTGTATGTGTGAGTGTGTGTATATGTATGCGCTTCGAACAGTCTATATCATTGATATGGCACTCCTTTTAAATTTACAGTGAGTACATTCTGAATTTTGATGTTAAGCGCAAAATTCTTGAAAAGACAAATATATCAACAAAAACTTTCTTATAAAGTCAAAAAAATTTTGCGATATATAACACATTATGGGCCTTACTAGTAAACATGTTTTTAATTTTACGCAACTGATAAACAACCACTAATGCACGGTTGTCAGTTATGTAAAATCAGTTGTGTAAAATTTAAAGAACGTTAGTAGTGAGGGTTATAATATAATGAACACATAATATGGGCTTATCTCAAAAAAATGATATATAATATATGCTACCTATACCAGTGTTCTTAATATTTATAGTAGATTCTTAGAAATAGTAAAATCTTCTTTCGAATAAAATATGTAAAATAAATAAATTACAAAAGCAACTCGGTTTATCCTGCATCAAATATTCGCCCTTGCATTGTTTGCATTGTGTCTGCAATCTGAACTATTTCCGTCAGGTAAATAGCACAATATGAGTCTGAATGAGTGGACTAAGTAATGGAGATGAGAATTTTATCTCACGGGAGTTAATAGAATGAAAGCAAACACAGGCGCAAGTCAGCAATGGATGCCAACAGAGCTTACGTTACTTTCTATGGACGCGCTGCGGGGACAGGAACAGTTCCGGGACAGTTCCGGAACAGGGCCAGGACAGGGCCGGGACAGGGCCGTAGTTTTCATAGCTCGACTAAATTAATACATGTAAAGGCCTCTACCAGGTCTCCACAATTCTCAGCGTTGTGGTTTATTTATTTTGTAGCTCAGGGTAAAATTAACGGCAAACGTACGCCTTGTTCTTTAACATAGAAAATTAATACTATTTGTGCCTAAACCTTACATGTTAATAGTAGACAAAAATTGATAGCGCTGCAATCGTTTAAAAGGTTTTAAATGAAATGACTTTGTTGGTTCATAGGAAAATGCATGTAAGCTTTTATATAAGATAAATAATGTGCTTTTTTTTAAAAAAAAAGCACATTATTTCTTTGATGGGCGGACATAACAGTATAACTGCATTTTTGACCATTTAACGATTTATATGAGAAAATGTGTCTTGTGTATGCTGGCATCAATGGTATTAACAGTATAGTTACACCAGTACTCAAAACATAAATAAACAACCATTTGTGCCTATTAAACTAACTTAAAATACTTGAGATAATTGGGTTCATAATAATGTTATTTTGCTCTCCTGAAAAGTTACACTTTTGCAGTTATACTCTTATGTCCGCCCATCAAAGATTTATCTTAACCCAACGATTTTCAAAAATAAATGGTACTTTCCGAAAGTACCATTATATTATTATTTATTATTTAACACCTTGCAAGAAAGATAAATGACTTCTTGTATTTATGAACTGTATACATAAAAAAATCATTTATTAGATGTTAAATTAAAATAGGTATAACTCGCGGATAAAATTATAAATTAAAAAAATCGAGTTATGTTGTTTTCGATGGTATTTTTAAAAATAAATTTAATAATTTTCTGAATTATTTTTCCAAGCTTGATCCAGTTCCTACTATCTTCTAGATGCGGAAAACAGGAAGGAAAGTCGGCTTGTATTCAACTTCGAAACCTCCGTACAGTGTCTTGTTGAACAAAGCCATAGAAAATGGTAACACAACGTTATTTCCCGTACACAGCCAGAGCGCGGCGTGCACACTGCACACTGCACACTGCACAAGGGCGGCTTTCTACTTGGCAGGAGAAAGGGTTCTATGAAGGCTGTGATCAGAAATTTGAGATTTAAACAGATAATTAACAATTAGCCCGTTACAAAAGTTACATCCTGATACAGAGACACTTATTGGCCACTAATTGAGATTGTCATTTCATTTTCATATATATTCGCATATATTCTATTAACCTTTTTTGTGCTAATTTAGTCATTTAAATTATACTACATCGTCATCAAATAGATATGTAGAAATTAGAGATTTCTCGCAAACCAGCTAAAAACATTCAGTTTTGTAAAACTTACATTAAATACGAATGAATAAAAACTAGAATAAAAATTTATATTTACAAAAAAATTATAAAACACTTACATAATTTCATTACAACTACAATCAACAGGAATCAAACAGCAAAAAAACAACGATGGGTTAATATATTATATAGTATACCACTGCAACGAGTGACTTATGACGTTATGAAACTCACCGTAAAAGAAGCGCAGAAATTTACATCAAATTATGCCACTTTTTCATATGATTTGTTCTTCAAAAGAAACTTCCTTATTTTCACCAAACCATTTGATTTTATTCCTAGAGGCAATGATTAATTTGTCTACATTTTGTTTAAATTCAGTTAAAATTGATAATACTTCTCGGTTAAAAAATACAGTTTGTAGCGAAGAACAATTCATGTATCGTGACAATAATTAGTATTTCGGTGGCGGTGATGAGATTTGCGCAGGACTTGTATTGCATTTCTATTTATAAGTCCTCCCAACTCAGTGCAAAGTCTTTAAGTTTGATAGTTGTTCCTGTTCAGGCCAGTTCGCTAACTCCGGCTGCCAGAGTTCCATGTTAAAGTTCCGTATTACACTTAGTAAGAGCTTTACGCGTTTAGTAGTTCAACATTGCGTTCGCCCGGGAGTGCACAAAACTCGTCTTTGATTACAATTCTAGCGCCTAGGTGCAATCTCAACAGGGTATTAGAGCTTTAACGCCCGTTATATTGTTGGTGAAATACTTATATTATGTTACTTATAAACAACATCTGCTGTGTAAATTATTTATTTATTGACGTCCGTGGGGCTTTAAAAAACATAATACACGGCGAAAACTGAATATTTATAATTTATTAAGAATCTCTACAAATTATTCTTAATCCAGTTAAAATGGGATTGTAAGCCCTAAATTAATGAATTGATAGGTTTCCTGATAAACTTTTAGTAAAGTAAAAAAATAAATAAAATACGAATGCATTATCATGATGTCGGAACGTTGGAACACGTGTTCATAAAAATAATAAAATTTTCCCATTTCGTCGTTATATATTATTAGTCATTATATAAATGCATGTGCATTACGTGTTCCAATATATTAGGAATTTTCTAAAAGTTTATCAGAAAACTGCCTGCAATCCCGTTTTTAACTATTTAGATTCTAAGTAAATAAGCAATAATCATTTTTCTCCGTGAACTAGTCGAAATTTTACACAATGCAGAAATATTATATACGTCAGTACATAGATGTCAGTAGGTACAATAATTACTTAAATAGATCCGACGAAACTATAGTTTTTATATTTTCCCCGAGCATACTGTAAAGCGACGGAGATTTATAAGAAAAACTCTTTGTCCAAAGGATGTTCTGGTATTCACCGGCTGATACATTACAGAGATCCTGTATTATGTACAACTGCCTAATTGACATAATATTACTTCCACTTTATAATAACCGTCACGAAAACAAAAAAATCTTAAACATTATTTTTTAAATTAATTTTTGTGCAACATTTAAAGGCTCTAGGGTAGTCTCGTGACGAGAAACCCAACATAAAATATCGATTGAACAAGCTCATTATATACAGTTTTTAATGTCCAATATTTAATAATGTCCAATATTTTTGTTGTTTGTTTTTGGGGTGTTATGCCGTGTTGCGCTAACTCCTTCTTTAGCCGACGTTTCGGACAGCGTTGCAGTGTCCATCATCAGGGCAGATCCGGTAGATCCAAAGATGTGTAAAAAAAAAAAAATTAAAAAAAAAAATTTTGAAAAAATGTCGGCTAAAGAAGGAGTTAGCGCAACACGGCATAACACCCCAAAAACAAACAACAAAAATGCTTTTGGCCGTGAGAATCTAAAAACTTACCCATGTCCAATATATTTCTTGGAGACTTGAAGATGTACGCTAGCTTTCTTATTTTGTTTGTTAATATAGTTTATAACATGATTGTTCCATTTAAGATTTCTATCAATTATTAAGTCACGATATTTAATATTGTCTACCCTTTCCAAAGGTTTACAATAACACTCCTGCAGACAACAATGTATTTTAAGGAACGGTCCAAAGATGGCTGATTTGCAGAGGAAATGCTAAAAGTATTTTTTTTGGTAATGTTTAAGGTTTACAGGTTTTGATTAAGCCACATTTTGACTGCCCTTAATCCCGCCTCGCACTTAGCATAAGTTTTATCCCATGTATCACCAGCAAATACCGAAACAGTGTCATTTTTAAATACAACCTTGTACCAAGTACCAGAAAACGGCAGCTAACAAAGGTCGTTAATATATAACAAAAATAAAATTTTACCTAGAACAGTACCCTGAGGAACACCATATGCAATTGATTTATTTGAACTAATGTGATACTATACTTACTCCTGATGAGGTGAACTTCGTTCATGAAACATATAGAGTTTGTATATAGTAAAATGTAAAATGATTAATATATGAGTTACGACAACTGTCAATTGACATTAAATAGAAATAACTGCTAATTTCTTTCACATCCAATTATTTTAGCATTCATGCAGGACATCGAATATATCGATTATTTGAATGTATTGGCAGTTCGTTGAAATCGCTATTGATATGAATAGAGTTAGTGCGGTTGTCACAGTGGAAAAAATGGTGGAATCGAGTAGATTTAAAAGACTAACTTACTAACTAACTAACTAACCATCACGCCGTTTCTCCGCAGGGGTAGGCAGAGAGGACGGACCGCCAAACAACTCGGTCTTGGCACACACTTCTTGCCTCATTCACATTCATACACCGTCTCATACATACTCTTCTATTATTCTGACTCTTGACATGGCCCGACTCGAGTATCTGATTCACTTGATCGTGCCATGTCTTCCTCGGGCGTCCCCGACTTCTGCTACCATTCGCATTTGCATTATATAACCTCCTTACACTCCTATCTTCGTTCATTCGCTCTACATGCCCAAACCATCTAAGCGTTCCTTTCTTAATCTTACTCATTACGCTTACATCAGCCTTGCACTCTTTGCGGATCTCCACATTCCTCACACGATCAAACATGGTTTTACCACACATACGCCTCAGGGATCTCATTTCAACAGCATTTAATCTACTTTCATCCTTTCTTTGCCAGTTCCATGCCTCACTTCCATACATCAAGGTAGGTACCAGCACTCCGTTGTGGACTGCTAACTTCGCTTCTTTGGATAATTTTTTGTTAGCGCCAACGGCGTTCAGTCCTCCATTAACGGAATTACCTGCATCTACCCTTCTTTCAATATCTCTGTCAGCCTTCCCATCTCTCGTAAACATACTTCCTAAATACACAAACTCATCCACCTGCTCCAAGTATTCTTCATTCACAATCATATTGCACACTGTTTTCGTACTCTCTCTTTCAAACACCATTACTTTAGACTTACTCATTCATCATTAACTCATTCTTCATGCATACTTCATTCATCCTAGACACGAGAGACTGTAGATCATCTATACTTTTAGCAATCAGCACCGCATCATCAGCATACAACAGGCAACATACTTTCAAATTATTCAAATTCGCGCCCAATCCCACCTCTTTCAATTCTTGCATACAATTATCCATGTATAGATTGAATAACCACGGTGACATTACGCAGCCTTGTTTAACACCTTTTGTGATATCAAACCACCCCGTAAAACCACCGTTTACCCTAACACATGCTACGCTTCCTTCATACAGAGACGCAATTGCCTGAGTCAGCTTTGTATTCACTCCATACTTGGACAACTCCTTCCATAGCTTTTTCCTGTCGACTCGGTCGTATGCTTTTTGTAGATCTACAAAGGCACAGAAAAGTTTCTGGTTTTTTGCCAGAAACTTCTCAGTGAGCATACGCAATGAGAAAATCTGGTCCATGCACCCCCTTCCACTCATAAAAGCACCTTGCACATCCCATATTTTATCCTTTGTTTCCTTTCTTACTCTTTCAATCAAAATACTACCATACAGCTTGCCAACTGAACTTAGCAGGCTAATAGCCCTATGATTCCCACATTCCATACGTGACCCTTTACCTTTGTATAATAGCATGATCACAGCCCTTCTCCAATCTAAAGGCGTGTAACCTTCCTTTAAACATTGGTTAAAAATATTGCACAACCATGTGAAAATTATACGGCTACCTCCTTTTAAATATTCAGCAGCAATATTGTCAAACCCGCAGCCTTACCATTCTTCATACATTTAATCGAACTTTCTATCTCATCCATGCTAATTTCGATAACATTCACTCCATCGTCATTCATATCTGATTCGCCGCTGGAATCACTGTCACTCACTTCGCTTTCGAAGACTTCCTCGAAATAATTCATCCATCTCTCTTTTATTTTTTCCTCATTCGTCAACATTTTTCCATCTTCTGATTTTATCACTTTCATGCTTCCGTTTTCTGGGCCACTCCGGGACCTTTTGACTTCTTTCCAAAACAACTTAATGTTTTCTTGGAAATGGTTTGTCATTTTCATTCCTTCTTCCTCTTCCAGGCGTTTCTTTCGTTCTTTCACTCCAACTCTTACTTTTTTCTTACATTCCTTATATACCATTATAGATTTAAAAAGAACAAGGATATTTACTTTTGACTTCAGTAACATAATAAGAATATTATTAAAAAATAAACTACATTGGAGTTCCACAAATTAAACTTGTTGTCAACAACAAATTTAAAAAAATAAACCCATGGCTGACATAAATTCACTATTATTTTAGGTATATACCGAATGAAAATATCATTTTGTATTTTAAAAATACTTACTTTTTTAGAATATCACATTTCAATATCATAATTGTTTATGAATGTATTATTTAAAGGTGCCGATAGAATTTATTCAACGTCCTAGAGACTTATACCTAAACAGCATCCCTTACGTTTCATTGCTTGGCGCTACCTCTATAAGTTCCATTGCGGAAGTGGACAGAGTTCAATGACAATACCTGTCCCAACAGCCCCGTCCCACGTGAAGTTGTTCTCAAGTACACAGGTGACTAAGGAAATTTGTGCAGAAGTTCTAACAGAACCGAATAATACAAGGAACATTTGCATGCGGCTTGTTGGTGAACACGGTCTCTGCTTTGGCAACTATGTATTGTATATTGTTAGACCTAAAACACGTATTTTCAACGGAATCGCGAACGTAAGCTTCACGTTTAAAAAAAAAAATACAGTGTGTGGCAAGCCTACGCACGACGGAAGTGAAACTTTTAGTATTTTTCTCTCTCTCTTTTCATTTCATATTATTATTATTCAGAATGCAGTACATTATAGTTTTAAAAAGTATAAATTTATTTATAGGCGTGTTGTTAACAAATGAACGTTTGACTAGATTCCTAATATTGACATATTTATAAATAGCATGTAATAAAAAAAAATTAAAAGTTATAAAAATATGGGATTCGAACCCGGGTCCTGCATAACGAGTGTCGAACGCTCTGCCTCTAGACCGCGAGGAGAGGTATCTCGCGCGACGAGAACCGCGTATACAACGTGTACTCCTGAATTTTCGTTTTCAAACACGGCAAATGAATAAAATCACATAACGTCTCGTTAACGCTTTATATAGGGTCGAATCGAAGATATATCGGCAGTATGAAGTCATATCTGTCGTTTTTCAAAATATTTCCGTATATTTATCCGTTTTGGAAAAGATCTATTGTGTTTTAACAGTCTCATACCCGTATGGAGTATGAATTTAGAAAACATTTCTAAATTTTTAAAAACTCACTTACGGATGTGTTTTTTACTAAAAAAACTTGTCACGCACGTCTGCGAGGGTAATTAGTCGCGTTATCGGCCTTGATTAGTAATTTTAATGATTCAAAATAAAAATAATTAATCAAAATACCGAGCGACTCTACCGGCTCGATTTGTAAGCTAAATTTCGACCAAAATATCATATAGGTACCGATCGTTACTTCTAGCCAATTACTCGAGTGAACACCTGCCGGTCTAGAGTCTCACTAAATGGATTTAGACATTTCGGGAGACTCTCGGTTAAAATGAACAAATTTATGTAATTTTTTACTACATTATTACAAATCATGTAGATATCTTCTTATATGTATGCCTGACAAAGTCGCAGCACGAAAGCATTTTATCACTTTTCCTCGTATTAAAAAAATACAGAAAAAAATTAGTTTAAGTGGGGATCGAACCTCGGTTCTTCACGACGACAGTCGGGCGCTCTGCCTCTAGACCGCGAAGCTGAGTTTGGAGAGTGACCTTAACTAGGTATATAATATTAGCTAGGCTTCTATAGCGACGGTCATGAGTCGGTTTTACTCCGGTCCTCGAAAATGCATAACGTGCGTAAAGAAGTTTCTCTTCAAAAAAATTCACTTATCATTTCCAGCTTTTTCATATTTGTTTTCTAGTTACAACATAATGACAGTAGGTATTCTTCCTAAGAATAATATTGCGATAGCTTGTAAACCGTTAAAAAACACATCAAGAGCGCTACACAATAGTTTAGGTATGTATGTAAATACAACAAAATATTAGAACTGTAGACAGCGTTGCCATGGTAACCCGCTGTTGAGAGAGTAATCAGAGGAAAGCGAAAACGACACCTTCTTCCGAGCACCGGATTAATGTATCACTTGAATACAGGCAAAATGGGTTGACCCAAGTATAGCTTTTTAATTACTCATTAAAATACTATACAGATATACGTATTAACCTAGTACAATTTTCAATTGGGTGAGCGTGGCGAGTAGGTTTTAACTCGATCGTTTTGCAGTTCATCTCTCTGTGAATTTGATCTTTCTGTTTCCGTCTCAAGAAGGTGGCCGTGTGAGATCCTACCAGAGTTCGCAGCGTAGCGTAGATCATTCTATGAGCTGTCAAATCGAAATAATCAATTTGGTAATTTTTGTTTGAAAAAAGTTTTTAAAAAGTTCATTGAGTTATTGACATTTCTTTGAACAAATTGTGTAAATACTTATTTGAAATAAAAAATAGGTGGAAACTTTAGTATCTATTTACAAATCGTTTGATTTTATAGGAAATTTCGGTTTTTATTTATTAAGCAAGAGAAAATTACAAACATACTTTTTTGGACGCGAGGTGTACTGTTCGCAGAAATACTTGCTTAAAAAAATAAATCGAAATGCTCAAAAGATGAACATGTAGGTAAACGTAGTATTTACTAATTATAATTTATTTCCAATCGCTTAAAAATATAGGTATAAATTCTTGTAATTTTCCGAAAAAATCATCTCATAGATTTGAGAAAAAATTTTCCACGTGAACATACATAAATGACCACCCATAAAACATCCGGTAGCATTTTTATTTACGAGAAACGGTCGTCGAGGGAAAGCGTTTTTTCGCCATTTTTTGTGTATTATATCCAAACACACCATTCCATCCATAGGTAGCAGACAGGGGGGTCCAAGTCAGTTTCCGTTATATCTATCTGTTTAGTGAGCACTATTTTAAATCAATAACTACACGGATTTTACTTTCCTCTCTCAATATAATTCCCACCAAATCGGTGGTGGCACTCATATTTTATTTGTATAACATAACTTACCTGTTATTTTATTTGTATAACATAACGTACCTAAAATATATTTTAAAATATACTGAGAGGCCACCTGTGATTTTTTTTTAAATAGAGCTAATGGCTGGAACAAATCATTGTCAAGTTCCTACATTTGTACAAATATTTTATTTTATGACACCGGTTGGAGAATTTTTTTCAGTTTAGTAAGTGTAAAAGTAATCATTTATAAAGAGATAATTTAGACATGTTTGAAAACAAATACATCCTTGGTGAAAGTAATCGATTATAAAGAAATAGTTTAGACATGTTTGAAAACAAATACATCCTCTGTGAAAGTAATCGATTA